>NC_133649.1:14030416-14330416 GCF_009905375.1 Apium graveolens | reverse complement strand
GAATGGCAGAAAGGGAACAGAAAGAAGGCCAATGCAAAGAGAAAGATGGTAGATGAGACTGAAGAAACCCAATCAAAATCCAAACCACTACCTTCTATTCCTGAACCCATTGTGCCTGACCCCTTCATAAACATTCATGGTGAAACAATCATTCCTAAGGAGGAACCAATTGATTGGGACACCATCAAATTGCCCACCTTCTTAACCTCTTCTCCACCATCAAAGAAACAGAAAAGAAGAATCAAATCAACACCTTCTAAAACCTCAATCAAATTCACTCAGAAGCCTAAGCCTAAGCCACAAGCCTCTAAGGATGATTATGTTCACATTTGTGACATAAAAGAATTTTCAGACATTGAACTCTATCTGGATGAGCTGGAGGAAGTAAGGGGAATAGCTGCCTACAGACAGCTACCAGAAAGACTAGTGTTCAAATACAAAGGAAGTGGGGAAAGAACTTGGCCTCTCTACAGGATTTTGAATGAAGGCTACTCTACCTTGGTTAGAGTCTACTCAGCCATACAAAGGGATTCTGGCTTTACCAGGACTGCCAAGACTGAGATTCTCAACAAGATTGCCAACATAAGGAAAACTTGGTGGGAGCCCAATGCCTTGCCTAGAACATTACTCATTCAAGAAAGAGTAATTACAGTTCACAAATCACCTCATTGGTTGATGGAGTTCAGAGACAACAAAGGAGTCAGAAGATTTTTCAGACTTGAAGATCAGCTCAAGATTGCCAGTAATGAAACTCTCAAGGATATGCAATCTAAGTTGGACATCAATGAAGAAGATGAAGCTGAGTTCTATAGACAACTTCAACTTCAAATAGAGGAGAATGACAGGAGGCTAGGAAAGAAAACAAGGGATCAAAGGAAAAGAAATTAATCTGCTCAGGCTAAAGGAGCACCCTTGGAAACAATGTAATTCTTCAATTCCATCTCAGCATACACATTTTTGCAGCACTTTTGAATTTCTGCTTTATTACAGTTAATATATTTGTCAAGTGTTTTGTTATCATCAAGCTAAACCCAAATTTATGCCTACAGTTCTAGTAGACATAAATAGGGGGAGATTGTTAGGAATATGTGTATTAGGTTGATGATAAGTTAAACAAAACACTTAAGTAGAAATCTAGTGTTTGTAGCCTCGACGGATAAGACCATCTTGGCTATCCGTTGAAGGAGTAGCTTTACTTAGTAATAAGTTTAGTATTGTAGCACATTTCATTCTCTGGATTCAAGTTGTAATTCTTAGATGTTGTAGGAAATTATCAGTCATGTTGACTACTAGTGGATATGCAAATAGGAGGGCTAATTGTAAATATTTCATGCCTTGTAATTTTGTATAAGTGAAGAAGTATCAACTGATATTGAAGACCTTCAACGGATAAGAAACAAAGCTTCAACGGATGTCCCTAAAGCTTCAACGGATAATATCCATAACGGATAAGTGCTTCAACGGATAAAGACTTCAACTGCTAATGCATCAACGGATAAAGCTTCAACGGATAAAGCCTCAACGGATAAGGCATCAACGAATGAAAGCTTCAACGGATGCTTAGTTCATTAGCAGTTGATAGTGACAATTCATAAGCTGACAGAGGCACATGGGTTGACAGAGACAAACTGGAATGTGGAAGCCTCTAGGAGGAATCAAGAAAATGCAGCATTTCCATTCTGGTGCAAACAAGGAAGTATTCAAAGATTAACAGCTAAGCCTAAATTGCATTGGATAAGAGAAATGAAGAAGAAATATGTGAAGAGCCTTTTTAATTGTATTTTACAGTTTTGTCTTCACTTGTAAACTTGGTGAAATATAAACCAAGTAGCAGCTAGTAATTAGATGTGAATTTTCCAGAGCTGTTTAGAAAAATCCAGAGAGATAATCATCTAGTTTGTACTAGGAAGCAGCTGTGATTTAATTCTTTGAATCACAGATTTTCTGAAATAACACATCTCTGGTGGAACAACAAATCCACCAGAAAAGTTTTTAAGTTCTTTGTGTTCTCTACATTTGTGTTTGAATATATATCTGTCTGTATTAGCTTCAATCCATTCACACACATTTGCTCACTAAAACACTTAGCCTTAGAAACTACTCAAAACTTGAAAAAGTTTTGAGATTTACATTCAACCCCCCTTCTGTAAATCTCATTGTTAGTCCACTGGGAATAACAATTAGTATCAGAACCAGCTCTTAACATACAAAGAGTTTAAAGATCTATTATGCTAACATCATGAGTAAGAAGGATATTGGTGTAAAGATTCCAATCTTGGAAAGAGATAACTATCATCACTGGAAAGTGAAGATGCATTTACATCTTCTCTGTCAAGATGAAAGCTACATCAACTGTATTGAAAATGGTCCTCACATCCCTCACAAGGTGGCCACAGCTGCTACTGCAACAGTTGCTGTTGGACAGTCTATTCCCAAGCCAAAAGCAGAATGGTCTGTTGAAGATATTGAAGAGGTTCACAAGGACAAGAAAGCCATGAACATTCTGTTTAATGGCCTAGATCAAGATATGTTTGACAATGTCATTAACAGCCAAACTGCTAAGGAAATTTGGGATACTGTGCAGCTTATATGTGAAGGCACTGAGCAAGTTAGAGAAAATAAAATGCAGCTTCTCATTCAACAGTATGAACATTTTCATTTTGAAGAAGGAGAATCATTGAATGATACCTTCAACAGATTTCAGAAACTGTTGAATGGATTGAAGCTGTATGGCAGAATGTACCAAGTCAAGGACTCCAATTTAAAATTTCTAAGGTCTCTACCAAAGGAATGGAAGCCTATGACCGTTTCTCTAAGAAATTCTCAAGATTATAAGGACTTCACACTTGAAAGATTATATGGAATTTTAAAGACATATGAACTTGAGATGGAGCAAGCTGAGCTGTTGGAAAAGGGAAAGAGAAAAGGAGGATCAGTTGCACTTGTAGCTGACAGTGAGAAGGTTGGAGCCAGGAATGAGGAGAAGACAATGCCAAGTCTCAAAATTGGCACAAGCAAATCAGAATCAAGCAAGGGTAAAGAGCAAGTAGCTGAGGATGAAAACAATTCCAGTCAGGATGACTCTGATGATGGTGATGAACATCTAGCTTTTCTGTCCAGGAGGTTTGCAAAGATGAAGTTCAGGAAAAATATAAAATTCACTAAGCCAAACAAAAACATGGTGGACAAATCCAAGTTCAAATGTTATAACTGTGGCATTAGTGGACACTTTGCAAGTGAGTGTAGGAAGCCAACCTCTGATAAGAAGAAATTTGAGCAAGTTGATTACAAAAAGAAGTATTTTGATTTGCTCAAACAAAAGGAAAGAGCTTTTCTCACTCAAGATGACTGGGCAGCAGATGGAGTCAATGAAGATGATGATATGGAATATGTCAACCTAGCCCTGATGGCTAATTCTGATGAAAATGAAACTAGTTCATCAAGCTACCAGGTAATTACTATTGATCTCTCTCAGCTTTCTAAAAATGAATGCAATGAAGCCATAAATGATATGTCCAATGAATTATATCATTTGCGTGTTTCCCTTAAATCACTAGCTAAAGAAAACACTAGGATCAAAGAGAATAATGTGTTTTTAAGTGATATGAATGCTGTGTTAGAGGATCAGGTAATTGAGCTTGAAAAGGTTAAACTTAAATGCTTGATTGTTGAGAGTGAACTAGAAGAAGCTGTTAAGAAAGTAGAAATTCTTTCTAAACAGTTAGAAAGTGAGCAAGAGGTAATCAAGGCCTGGAAAACATCTAGGGATGTTAGTATTTAGATTTCCAAGGTTCAGGGAATTGAATCATTCTATGAGGATGCCTGGAAGAAAAACAAAAAGGAGTTGGAATTAATTGATGGATTGTCAACGGATGTGGAATCAACAGATGATGAAAGTTATCTGTTGAAGGAAGAAAAAGAGCATCCGTTAAAGGCTCATCAATTAAAATAGGCAAGTAATTTTAAAAATAAAAATCTCAATAAGAAGGATGATTTAACTTTCAAGAACTTTGTCAAAGAAGGAGCTAGCACATCCAAAGATGCCAGTAAGGTGAATATAGGACACATGACTTTAGATCAGCTGAAAAATAGGCTTAAGTTGGTTGAGGATAAGAAGGAAACTAAAAGAAAATCTAAAAGAAATGGGAAGGTAGGGATTAATAAACATAACAATTACACACCTGATAGGTATGCTCCTAGAAAAAGTTGTGTGCATTATAAAAGTGTTAATCACCTATCTGATAATTGCAAATCTGTTAAAAATGCTCCCATGCCTTCAAATCCCTCCATGCCTAACATGTCTATGTCACCTCTGCATGTTATGCCTGTTATGTCTCATCAGAATCCCCATGCACATTTTGCAAACATGCCATATATTAATAATCCTTATTTTACTGCATTTAGTATGCCTCAAATGTCATACAATATGCCTATGTGGAATAACATGTTTGCACAATCTATGCCTTATCAAATTCAATCAAATGTGCTAAATGATTCTGTGACTAACCCTACACTTCAACCAACCACATCTGAGATCAAGGTTGACCCAAAGTTACCTAAGTCAAAAGATGCAGGAGGAATGAAGTCTAGGAAAAAGACTAACAAGGCTGGACCCAAGGAAACTTGGGTACCAAAATCAACTTGATTGATTTTGTTGTGTGCAGGGAAAAAGAAGGAATCTATGGTACTTGGACAGTGGCTGTTCAAGACACATGACAGGAGATTTCACCCTGCTCACAGAGTTTAAGGAGAGAGCTGGCCCTAGTATAACCTTTGGAGATGACAGCAAAGGATTCACTATGAGATGACAGAATGCTGCATCCGTTGAAAGTCATAATTCAGCTTCCGTTGAAAGAAGCAATGCAGCATCCGTTGAAAGACAAAGTGCATCATTCGTTGAAGTTCATAATGAAGCATCCGTTGATCACAGTCTGTCAACGGATAATCAATCCACTTCATCAGTTGATAGAGCTCCCAATTCCTTTCAAAGGATCAGCAACTCAGGGGGAGTTTCAACCAATCAACAGTCTATCTCACATCATGACAATACTGAGGCAACCTCATCTAGAGCTAATCTACCACCTTAAAGGAAATGGACCAAGAATCACCCTTTTGAACTGATCATTCGTGATGCTACATCTAAAGTGCAAACTAGAAGGGCTACTCAAGATGAATGTCTGTATAGTAGTTTTCTATCACAGGAGGAACCTAAGAGAGTGGAAGAAGCTCTATTGGATCCAGATTCGATTTTAGCAATGCAAGAGGAGCTAAACCAATTTGAGAGGAACAAAGTATGGAAGCTGGTACCCAAGCCAAAGAACAAGAGTTCTATTGATACAAAATGGGTATTCAGAAACAAGATGCATGAAAATGGCATTGTCATAAGGAATAAAGCCAGATTTGTTGCTAATGGCTATTCTCAATAAGAGGGAATAGATTTTGATGAAACATTTGCTCCAGTTGCCAGACTTGAGGCCATCAGAATCTTTCTAGCCTATGCAGCCCATGCCAATTTCAAAGTCTATCAAATGGATGTCAAGAGTGCATTTCTAAATGGGGAATTGGAGGAAGAAGTTTATGTAAGCCAACCTCCAGGATTTGAAGATCCAAACTTTCCAGACTATGTGTATTATCTATTGAAAGCACTCTATGGACTAAAGCAAGCACCTAGAGCCTGATGCAGATTATGCAGGCTGTAAAATAGACAGGAAAAGCACAACTGACACCTGTCAATTTCTAGGGAACAAGCTTGTGTCATGGTTCAGCAAGAAGCAAAATTCTGTTTCTACATCAACAGCTGAAGCTGAGTACATTGCTGCTGGCAGTTGCTGTGCACAGATACTATGGATGAGGAATCAACTATTTGACTATGGACTAACTGTTGACAAAATTCCTATATTCTGTGACAACACAAGTGCCGTTGCCATTACTGAAAATCCAGTGCAACACTCAAGAACCAAGCACATTGACATCAAGTACCACTTCATTAGGGAACATGTGATGAAAAGTACAGTGGAACTTCATTTTGTTCCAAGTGAAAAGCAGATTGCAGACATATTTACCAAGCCACTTGATGAATCAACATTCACAAGATTAGTAAGTGAGCTAGGTATGCTTAATTATTCATAAATTTATGTCCTCTATATAATCTACCTTGAAGCCTGAAATGAATTTGCTGCAAGAACAAAGTTGGCTTTAAGTAAGACTTATCCTATCAACGGATATTCCCTATCCGTTGAAAGCCAAAATTGTTCTATCAACGGATGTTCATTATCCGTTGAAAGACAAATACATTTCTGGTAATTTTATCCCTCAACGGATAAAATAGTGTTGATCATCAACGGATAACTATTTACCTTATCAGTTGAAGTGTCACATCAGTTACTTTAAGTGAGTCACAGCCGTTGATTCTTTTACTTAACCGTTGATACAGATATACACTGTTGTATGTATTTGTATTAAAGGCAGTTTTCAGAATTTTTTACAGTTTTCTTTATTCTTAAACGGCTGTAATTTGTTTAAAAGTATCCTTTAATCATTTTATTTACATTTTAATTCAAGACAGTATAAAAGCCTATTGAATTCTTATTTTCACTTTACGCTTTCTTGCAATTTTTATTCTCCTTCTCTCCCAAAATTCTCAAGTTTTTCTCTGCAACCTCTACTCACAACAATGGCACCAGTAGTCAAAATTATGTCTCAATCTGGATTTGTTTATGAAAAGAATAATTTCGTAGCCTTGGTTGAAAAGAATGAAGCCCATTCTGATTATCACAAGATGATGGACTTCATCAAAAACTGCAAACTAAGTTATGCAATACTGGAAGCCCCAACCATCTACTGTGAGGTGATTGAGGAGATTTGGACAATTGCAGAGTTCAACTCCACAGATATGACTATTGCCTTCTCTCTCAAAGGTAAGGATTATTACATTAACTGTGATGATATACAGTCTTGCTTTAAGTTGCCTGAGAATAATGCCATGACACCACACACTGATAAAGATGTATCTGCTATATTAGATTCCATAGGCTATGCTTTTGATTCTGCTAGTTTAGGTAGTATTAGAAGGAAGGGCCTTAGGAAAGAATGGAGTTTTCTTGGAGATGCCTTTATCAAGGTTTTCTCTGGGAAGATTAGCAATTTTGATGCCATAACTTCATCTTTTGTTAATATGCTCTATATGTTAGTTTCTGATAGGTACTTTAATTTTAGCAACTATGTCATGCTAGAATTAGGTTCCAGATTAGGTAACAAAGCTAATAGACCACATAACATCTACTATGCTAGATTCTTTATGTTATTGGCTAACCATGTTGCTGAAGGATTGGTTATATCTAATGAGAACAATAAACTCAAATGCTGGGCACAAGAGAAAAGGGTCCTTGCAGACCTTTTGAGAATGAACCTCAACAGCCAGGTGCCATTGGTATATTTGCCAATCATGAATGCACCACAGGTAAGTGAGGTAAACACTTCTATAACTCCTACTGTTTCCAACCCCATTATTTCTTTGCCTTCCAGTGTGGCAATGTAATCTGTGTCTTTGTCCAAACAGGTTCCTACCAAAGCCACCAAAACTAAAATTTCAAAACAAAAGCCAAAGAAAACCACCTCTGTTATGTCTCAAAAGACAACAGTTGTAACAACTACCATAAACCCTGAAGGGAGTGAACATGGTGTGAGTAGTGAGGGGAGGGGTGAACATCAAGAAACCCCCCAGGATAAGGTGGGAGAGGTGAGTGGTACCCCAGCCAGCCAAGCCACAGTCTTTCAAAAGACTGTGGTGGTTCAAAAGGAGTCAAACACATCCCTAGTTGCATCCTCCCAAAAGGGTGCAACTATTGAAAATAGTCCCCAACCAGGGACACAAAACAAAAGAGGGAGGGACACTGAAGCCACAAATTCACCAATCAAAGCCTTTTCAAGGAAGAAGAAGGCCAAGACCCTAGTTTCCACACAAGGGGCACACACAGCACAGATACATCCACCTGTATCTTTGCCTTCTCACATTCAGCTTGATGTGACTCCAGCAAATGTGGAGTCACAGCCCCATTCTCTCATAATAGAAACACATCCATCATCAAACTCTCCATCACCCTCTCTGGATGTGGATATGATATTCACATCACTTCCTAATTCTCCCTCATTAAAACTCAGGGAGGAGCCCCACTCAAAACCTGATGATCATCATCTTTTAGATGATTTGTTGGCTCATCAGCCAATTCTTTCAGATATAGATGAAGAATCTGTGTCACCTCACTTAAAATCAATTCACACAGATTCAACAATTATGTTCTTCAACGGATATCTCTCATCCGTTGACAAGTGGTTGTTCTTCAACGGATAAGCTTAACAGTAGTTATCCGTTGATACCATCAGTTTCTACTTCAATGGATACTCCCTATCCGTTGATGGTCTCTACATATATAACAGAAACAATTCCAACTGTAGAGGACATGGTTACTGTACAATCACTTTTAGGTTTGAGGGAAGGGAGTGATAATTTGAGTGAGATGCTGGGTTGCTCCCAGGCAAAAGGAGAGGTTGAGAGTCACCATATGCATGTTATTTTTTCCAGCATGGCAAAAGTGAGTGAGGGGAGTGCCACCTTAGAAGGTGAGGGTGAGGGTGTGAGGGTGTGTGTGAGCCAGGGGGAGCCCCTGATGCAAGAAAATAGAGAAAATGAGAGAAAGGCAGGTACAGAAGCTATAAGGGTGGATCCAACCATTGCTAGTGAGTCAATGATTGTGGATGATGCAGACAAGGGAAGACAATTTCAGCAACATTACAAAGCTGTAATTGATAACATTTCCTTGGATGCTGACACTTTTACTCACCCTGTTCCAGCCTATCAATTGTTGGCTGCTCAGGGCAATGTGGAGGCAGAACAAAATTTACACGTTGTACACACTTCAGAATCTCTTCTCAGAGACAAAGCTGCTGTTAACAGGCTGCCTTCTCAAGCTGGTGAGCCATCTGAAGAATTTGGAGTCAATTCTAATGATGATGACTCTAATTCTTTGGATGAGAGCATAAACTTAGGGGGAAAAGCAGACCCAAGTTCTGTTCCAGATCTCCCTGATTGGGCATGGGCAAAGGCATCCACACCAGGAGAGTTTGGTGTAACTTTGGTCAGGCAAGTAATGACTATTCAGAAGGCCCTTCAGGAGACTACAGATGCTGGTACCAAGGCAATTCTTCAAGCTCATCTGGACTCTCTGCATCTCTTGCAGTTGCAGCATTTCAAACAGAATCTAAGTGTGGATGAACTCAAGCAGGACATTGCTGATCTGAAATCCTACAATGCTGAGAAGATGGATTCAGTCATGCCTTATGGTACTATGCAAGATTTGTTGGGGAGACTGAGGAAAGCATCTGATGCTGACAAGAGGCTGGCCAGGTTGAAAGACAGAGTTCAGATTATTGAAGACTCTATGGTCACCATTCTTCAGAATCAACAAACTCAGACAAATCTACTAATGCAGCTGGCAAAAGCACAAGGCTTGACCCCTACCCTTGATGATAACAAAAAGGGGGAGAATAAAGGGGAAGGGGAAGGAGAGCCATCAACAACAGTTCAAATATCTCAAGTGCTAGTTCCTGCCATCACCACTTCTCCAACTATTCAAATTAAAGGAAAGCTTGATGGAATTGATCTAATCCAGATAGCAGCAGCTGAATTGCAAGTCAAAGAGCAAAGGAGGAAAATTGATGAAAAGATACAACAAATTTTTGGTTCTACAACTTCTAAATCACAATCTGTGAAGCATAGCACAAAGGTGGAACCAATTATTATGGAGCTCAAGCCAGTAAGGAGGAATAAGGTTGGAGAGACTTCTTCCAAGAATCTGAAACCTATGGTTCTCAAGCCCAACAACAGATCCAATAAGGACTCTACAAAGAATCCTCTAAGCCTTGCTCAGATGAAAGAAGTGGATTTTCCTCTTCCAAAGCCTGATGAAGACAAGGTTTTGGGTGGAAGTATCATAAAGCACAAAGAGACCATGGATGTGGCTGAAAGGAGGAACATGGCTGTTATCTTTAGAGAGGGAAAGAGCATCTGTGTGATGCAAGGACATCCCAAATTCTCAATAGCCAAGAGGGAAGAAACCAGAAGGTTGAAGGAAGAAGCCAAAAAGCTAAAGGCTGACAAAAGAGCACAAGCAAAGCTTGAAAAATAGCTAAAGTCAAGTCAAGCTGAAGAAAAGAAAGAAATTGAAGACAAAAGTGAAGATGAAGGTATGGGGGACATGGTTGATAATGATATGGAAGAAAGAAGTAAGGAAAGAGAGGAATGGCAGAAAGGGAACAGAAAGAAGGCCAATGCAAAGAGAAAGATGGTAGATGAGACTGAAGAAACCCAATCAAAATCCAAACCACTACCTACTATTCCTGAACCCATTGTGCCTGACCCCTTCATAAACATTCATGGTGAAACAATCATTCCTAAGGAGGAACCAATTGATTGGGACACCATCAAATTGCCCACCTTCTTAACCTCTTCTCCACCATCAAAGAAACAGAAAAGAAGAATCAAATCAACACCTTCTAAAACCTCAATCAAATTCACTCAGAAGCCTAAGCCTAAGCCACAAGCCTCTAAGGATGATTATGTTCACATTTTTGACATAAAAGAATTTTCAGACATTGAACTCTATCTGGATGAGCTGGAGGAAGTAAGGGGAATAGCTGCCTACAGACAGCTACCAAAAAGACTAGTGTTCAAATACAAAGGATGTGGGGAAAGAACTTGGCCTCTCTACAGGATTCTGAATGAAGGCTACTCTACCTTGGTTAGAGTCTACTCAGCCATACAAAGGGATTCTGGCTTTACCAAGACTGCCAAGACTGAGATTCTCAACAAGATTGCCAACATAAGGAAAACTTGGTGGGAGCCCAATGCCTTGCCTAGAACATTACTCATTCAAGAAAGAGGAATTACAGTTCACAAATCACCTCATTGGTTGTAAGTCATATGTCATAGCCTATTTGTATATTCGAGGATTCAACTCAACTCAAATAAGAATGTAATAAGTAAATAGTAGATCTACCGTCAGAGAGATCTCGCAAAGTAATATCTGTCAAAGGATTCAGAGACAAGGTTCATCTACAGACTTGAGGAATTAATTTACTGGAAGAAGTTCAAGAAATTGATCATGCCTCAGTGATATAAGTCAAGATCGTGGATTTAATCAAGTGACAGAGATCTCGTTAGGGTATCAATAAATTACAAGGATTTAATCTGAAGAAAATCAAAGTGTCAAAGTCAAGACATGAAGAAACGTCACGGAAGTTAGTCACTCATGAACCAGACAGTACATCGAGTGTCAACGTTGAAGTGATGGAATTGATTCATAATTTTCAGTGATTTTCAGAAGATTTGCAGAAGAATGGTTGCTGCTCAAGACTAGAATTAATTCTCTATTAATTAATTAAGTCATCTAATTTAATTAAGAAAATAAATTATATCTGCGAAGAATAATTTATTTATTAATTGAATTAATTGATTAATTAATTCTGAATTAATTCTAGGAATTTTAGGAATTTTCAGAAGCTTAATTGGATTAAATTCAAGCATTAAATCAGCAAGACAATTGAAAATGAACTAGCATGACAATCAGGATTGTCATACCGATTGTCATGCTAGGCCATTTTCCATTGTCATACCGAAAGTTACTCTAGGAGGATAATTGTCTTGCTAGTTCATTCTGATTGTCATGCTAGTTCATTCAGATTGTCTTGCTAGTTCATTCAATTGTCCTACCGAAAGTCTTGCCAGCTATAGGATTGTCATGCCAATTCAATTCTATTGGTTTGTTGATTAAAAAGAAGCAGAAGACCTTTTTTCAATTATCTATCATCCAACACACAAGTCAAGAACAAAAGAGCAGCCGCCTTGAAATATAAAATCATCTTCTCTGCAGAAATTCAAGATCAATTTCTAGTTTGTTAATGTTAAATCCAAACCACTAGAATTATTTATCTTGTTCTTGTGTAACAATCTAGCGGATCAAAATCCCTAGAACTTAATCTCAAATCGCGTTTAGCATTTGATTCTAATTATTGCAAAAAAATAGAAAAAGTTCATGTCGAATTTATTCTAGATTTGTGATAATTGATTTGAGATTAACACCTTGTAATCGATACAGTTGTTGTAACACCTTTCAAGTTTAATAATATTTTTATTTAACTTGAATTTTGTTTCACATTTTTTATTCCGCATTTAATTCGATTATTCGGTGCTGTTTGTATTCAACCCCCCCTTCTACAAACTCATTGGGACCCAACAATTGGTATCAGAGCCTTCTGATTAACGAACAAATCAAGATCCTAGACTTTTGTGATTTTTCAACTCCTTGAATTTTTATTTATTCAAAAATTCATAATGACTTCACATAAAGTTGGAACCGTTAAAATTCCACAATTTGATAAAGAGAATTATATCATGTGGAAGAAGAAGATGCTATTATTTTTACAAGTTGCAAATCCCAAATATTCAAACTTGTTAAAGAAGGGTATAAAAACTCCGATGGTTATTGAACCGGAGGTAATAATAGATGGTGTGGTGACTACTGAAGCTAGAACCTATCCAAAAGAGCCTGAAGATTTTACTCCTGCTGAGAAGGAAGAAGCCTCCTTGGATGCCAGCCTTCAATTAATATTAATTGATTCCCTTGATCCCTTGATGAACAGACATGTGATGAACTGTAAAAATTCCAAACACATGTGGGAAACTATTGAGGTGATTAATGAAGGCACAGAGGAAGTTAGGGAGAACAAGTTGGAAATCCTAACCTCTGAATATGAACATTTCAAATCAAATCCAGGAGAAGGAATTACTGAAGTGTTTGAGAGGTACAATGCGTTGATCAACAACCTGAACATCAATGGAAAGTATTATTCAATCAGGGAGGTCAACAAAAAGTTCCTTTTAACACTGCCAGCTCATCTTGAACATAGAATCACTGCCATTAGAGAAGCTAGAGATCTGAGTGAGATTTCTTTGGACAGGCTCTATGGAGTGTTAAAAACCTATGAGTTGGAGCAGATTCAACAGAAGGAAGTCTACGGGAAGGATAGAATGGTCAGCACATCTACTGCACTTGTAGCTGAAGGTCAACAACAACAGCAATCTCAACAATTGGAAAGAATGGTACAGTGTTCCAAGGCTGAGGAAAATATGTTAGTAGCAGAATATGATCCTCCTACTACAAATCAATCAAGTGATGATTTTTATTCCTTGGAAGAGCTGGAGCAATTGGAAGACGAGTCAATGGCCCAAATTGTCAAGAGATTCTCCCATGTCAGATTCAAGAGGAATCCCAAGCTTAAGTACAAGTCCAACTACAACAAATTCCAGAAAGGTGGATCTTCATCCTCTAACACCAGCAGTGGTGGATATAAAACAGGGATGGTTGATCGGAGCACCATCAGATGCTATAACTGCAATGAGTTGGGACACTTTGCCACAGAATGTAGGAAGCCAAAGCAAGTAAGAAAGAACTCTGAAAGGGCTTATCTGGAAAAGGGAAGAAGCTGGGATGATACTGACAGTGAAGATGAAGATGAAGGAAATCTTGCTCTTATGGCTATTGATGGAAAAGCTTCATCGTCAAGAATAGAGGTAAAACTTTCTGATGCTGAAATGGTTTATCATCTAAGAGGTAACTTAGATTGTGCACGTCGTGATAATGAACTGTTAAGTTTAAAGATCACAGACCTTGAGAAAGAGGTCAATGAATTAAGACTTGTGCATATTAATCAAGACAAATTAAAAGAGCAGGTATCTTTTCTAGAGAATAGAGTTGACTGTTATAGAAAACTCGAAACTATTCTCAAAGACAAGATCACCGGTCTTGAGACTAAGGTTAGAGCCTACTTCAATTCTTGTTCGAAGGCTAAAGAGTTCTACAGTAAGCAAGCTGTTAATCAAACATCTGGAATAGGATATGATTACAATGCTGCTATTGGAGAATTAGGCATAAACTCCCCTCCTCATGTCTGTGCTAAAGGGAGGGAAGTACCACATGTGCTTAAGGGTGTTGATGAACCCCTCTATAAAGCATCAATTGCTGAACCATTTGATGCGACCTCTTCTGTTATTCAAGAAGAAATACGTGTTGAGGATCATGCTTATGAGAAGATTGTTTCCAAGTCAAGTGAGTCGAAAGTTCCAGTCAAAGTTGTGAAAGCAACTGAGACTAACTCAGACACACATGAGTTGGATAACAATAATGCCATGTCTACCATGCATAAATTACCTGCTGTTAATCACTCTCATAAAGCATGTGGTGTTGCTAATTGTATGTCTTGTGCTTTTAATATGATGTATGCTTATTTTAATGGTAAGCATGTGTCTAATGATAAGACTACTCCTCGTCAGCATGTGAATAACAAGAAGCATGATAGGTCTAAGACTGCCAGTCCTTCTAAGGCTAGAAAGGAGACATTTGTGCCTAAGCTTAAACAGAAATTTGTTAAGGCTGTTTACAAGGTCAAATGTTCAGTCATTGAGGATGTTGAGATCGTTAAAATTAAAAATGTTGTTTTGCCTGACAAAGGACAATTCTACAAGTATGCCGGGCCCAACCAAGTTTGGGTTCCGAAGAAGGTCTAATCCATTTGAAGTGCAGGGCAGTATACAGGTGTAACCGGTAGTGTGGATTCTTGACAGTGGATCATCAAGACATATGACCGGAGATAGAGCCCTGCTATCAAATGTGGATTGAGAAAGCTGGCCCCCTGGTACCTTTGGAGATAACAGCAAAGGTTTATCTGAGGGATATGGCTGTTTGCAAGCTGGGAATGTTATCATTGTAATTTTGTATATTGTGCTAGGTTATTATCAAGAAGCAGTATCTAACATATAGCACCAGTGACGAGACTTGAGAATATTACGACATATCAGACACCTGCTGCACATTACACTTGGAATTGTACTCTAGTAAGATGTGTACAAGTGCACTCCTGATTGGTGAGTTAAAAGAGGAAGTCAATGCACCACAGTTCATGGACTTTGCATCTGCAGATCTATTGGACTATGCAATTTCTTCTTCACAATCTCACTTCAGGTTGGTATGAACTAGTATACTGCTCAAGCAATCGTCAAGGACATGGTATGGCACTCTAACAGAAGTTATAATTTTATATGAATAAGTAGAGTCGTCATATTAATAACTATCTTATCACTAGGCACAATCATATTGTTTTATATGTGCAGTGGTATATTGCTTATGCAACATAACAATTAGTATCTAAAGTACTTGACAAGTATCGGTCAATGATATCTTGTTAACATTATGTTGCAGATATTTGTAAGCTTTTGACATGAATGAGAATTACTTAGACTCTACCCTAAGTGATCAATGTTTTATCAAAAACTCATTCATATTGAAAAACAAAATCAAACTTCTTTCTACATTAGTGATTTCTTATTTCATGTAAAATCTTTTGAAATCACTATTGTAAATCATTTTCTCTCTATTACCATATGTTCTATGTTACAGGTTCAGTCTCCAATGACTTTCTTTCATTGACAGTCATGAGGTTGAAAACCCACAACGTCTATCCCAGACTGTAAAGACAAACACAAAAACAGAACCAACCAACACTCTCTTACCACTAAATGTAGTATGAATGAGCATGAGGGAGATAGTGCCTTAGTGCACCACATAAGGAAGGTTCTGTAGTCAACCCAGTAGCTCTGTCTCCTACATAGATGAGTAGTATTTAAACCGAGACAACTGCTAGCCCCCATACATCTTCTCAAAAAGATGTAATGGTTGAAAAGGCACAAAATCAGTTACTAGATTCATTCTCTCAACAGGGTGAGTCTATTGAATTTTGCCTGTCGGCCAAGGTATCCGATGTAGTGTCACCACTTCAAACATTAACAATTCTTGATGCACAAGGAGAGGTTACACACACAAAGGATGAGTTGACGGAAACAAGAGTTTCGACCATTTTAAGGTCAGATTCGATTGTTCAAGGTTCGTTAATGGACCAATTGCCTTTACAGGTGTTAGGAGAGGATACTGATCCAAAAGCCATATGTCAGTGGTCAGTGTCTACCTCCCCAGGCTTAAATCCCCTGGATGCATCTGCGGATAGTGGATCTGACATAGGTGCAGATCGGCAACTTGTTGACAATGATTCAGATATTACCTGATAAGTCACAAGGAAGTGTCTTCACAGACATTAGAAGGGAACTTTGATCTTTATGCTAAAATCGTTGGATCATTGTTTACCTTCCCAGAATTCAAATCTAGAACCCTAAAAGGGAAACTAGCAACTTGTAGATTATGACTCAGATTTATCTGACGAGTTTAACAAGGATGGGGATTTGTGAACTCCCATTGCACCACCTGTGACCTCCTTTAAGGATGGCTAAGGTGATTTTCCTTGCAGGTACAGCTGGATTATGGAGCTATGAGAGAAGAGTGATACACTTGTGAGAATGAGTGTAAACACGAGTGGAGAGAAGAGTGAAACACATGTGAGGTACACTAAACAGAATCACACACTCACAGTGAGGTAGAAAGAGAAACTACTTGTTATTTCTTTTCCAACCAAGTGAAATATGAGAACTCCTTCAGACGACGGCATACATTCCTTCTTTAAGGGGGAGATAAAAGCTTAAGAAATAGTTTGGAGGATTCCTCAACTAAGGGGGAGAAATAGCAGGGAGGAAGAAAAAGATCCTAAAAATGTACACTACACCACACCATTGTTGTTTCTAACTACGGATCCTATTGTACGGGAGAGGTGGTAAATACAAGGTGATTTCCTAGTAAGGGAAGAAGCTGTTAGGGGAGTACCATTGGTTTTTATCTGCGGATCCTATTGTACGGGAGAGGTGGTAAAACGAAGGTGATCTTCTTTAATCAGTTGATTCTCATAGGGGGAGAAGCAAGAGATATGGGCTTCTCAACAGGAAATGTGGTTGTACAAATGAAGATGGAACTACTTGAAGATAAGTTCAGTCTAGAGGAACATCTACTTGGAATCTGGAAAATGTTAAATCTCATCCAGAACTTTTCTGCTATTTACTTTGCATGTATGTTTATATCTTTTTCTTATTTGTTAGTTGAGTTATCCTCTAGGTATTTGTGTGTTATTGTCTAACAAACAAATAGGGGGAGATTGTAAGTCATATGTCATAGCCTATTTGTATATTCGAGGATTCAACTCAACTCAAATAAGAATGTAATAAGTAAATAGTAGATCTACCATCAGAGAGATCTCGCAAAGTAATATCTGTCAAAGGATTCAGAGACAAGGTTCATCTACAGACTTGAGGAATTAATTCACTGGAAGAAGTTCAAGAAATTGATCATGCCTCAGTGATATAAGTCAAGATCGTGGATTTAATCAAGTGACAGAGATCTCGTCAGGGTATCAATAAATTACAAGGATTTAATCTGAAGAAAATCAAAGTGTCAAAGTCAAGACATGAAGAAACGTCACGGAAGTTAGTCACTCATGAACCAGACAGTACATCGAGTGTCAACGTTGAAGTGATGGAATTGATTCATAATTTTCAGTGATTTTCAGAAGATTTGCAGAAGAATGGTTGCTGCTCAAGACTAGAATTAATTCTCTATTAATTAATTAAGTCATCTAATTTAATTAAGAAAATAAATTATATCTGCGAAGAATAATTTATTTATTAATTGAATTAATTGATTAATTAATTCTGAATTAATTCTAGGAATTTTAGGAATTTTCAGAAGCTTAATTGGATTAAATTCAAGCATTAAATCAGCAAGACAATTGAAAATGAACTAGCATGACAATCAGGATTGTCATACCGATTGTCATGCTAGGCCATTTTCCATTGTCATACCGAAAGTTACTCTAGGAGGATAATTGTCTTGCTAGTTCATTCTGATTGTCATGCTAGTTCATTCAGATTGTCTTGCTAGTTCATTCAATTGTCCTACCGAAAGTCTTGCCAGCTATAGGATTGTCATGCCAATTCAATTCTATTGGTTTGTTGATTAAAAAGAAGCAGAAGACCTTTTTTCAATTATCTATCATCTAACACACAAGTCAAGAACAAAAGAGCAGCCGCCTTGAAATATAAAATCATCTTCTCTGCAGAAATTCAAGATCAATTTCTAGTTTGTTAATGTTAAATCCAAACCACTAGAATTATTTATCTTGTTCTTGTGTAACAATCTAGCGGATCAAAATCCCTAGAACTTAATCTCAAATCGCGTTTAGCATTTGATTCTAATTATTGTAAAAAAATAGAAAAAGTTCATGTCGAATTTATTCTAGATTTGTGATAATTGATTTGAGATTAACACCTTGTAATCGATACAGTTGTTGTAACACCTTTCAAGTTTAATAATATTTTTATTTAACTTGAATTTTGTTTCACATTTTTTATTCCGCATTTAATTCGATTATTCGGTGCTGTTTGTATTCAACCCCCCCTTCTACAAACTCATTGGGACCCAACATTGGTTGATGGAGTTCAGAGACAACAAAGGAGTCAGAAGATTTTTCAAACTTGAAGATCAGCTCAAGATTGCCAGTAATGAAACTCTCAAGGATATGCAATCTAAGTTGGACATCAATGAAGAAGATGAAGTTGAGTTCTACAGACAACTTCAACTTCAAATAGAGGAGAATGACAGGAGGCTAGGAAAGAAAACAAGGGATCAAAGGAAAAGAAATTAATCTGCTCAGGCTAAAGGAGCACCGTTGGAAACAATGTAATTCTTCAATTCCATCTCAGCATACACATTTTTGTAGCACTTTTGAATTTCTGCTTTATTACAATTAATATATTTGTCAAGTGTTTTGTTATCATCAAGCTAAACCCAAATTTATGCCTACAGTTCTAGTAGACATAAATAGGGGGAGATTGTTAGGAATATGTGTATTAGTTTGATGATAAGTTAAACAAAACACTTAAGTAGAAATCTAGTGTTTGTAGCCTCAATGGATAAGACCATCTTGGCTATCCGTTGAAGGAGTAGCTTTAATTAGCAATAAGTTTAGTATTGTAGCACATTTCATTCTCTGGATTCAAGTTGTAATTCTTAGATGTTGTAGGAAATTATCAGTCATGTTGACTACTAGTGGATATGCAAATAGGAGGGCTAATTGTAAATATTTCATGCCTTGTAATTTTGTATAAGTGAAGAAGTATCAACTGATATTGAAGACCTTCAACGGATAAGAAACAAAGATTCAACGGATGTCCCTAAAGCTTCAACGGATAATATCCATCAACGGATAAGTGCTTCAACGGATAAAGACTTCAACTGCTAATGCATCAACGGATAAAGCTTCAACGGATAAAGCCTCAACGGATAAGGCATCAACGGATGAAAGCTTCAACGGATACTTAGTTCATTAGCAGTTGATAGTGACAATTCATAAGCTGACAGAGGCACATGGGTTGACAGAGACAAACTGGAATGTGGAAGCCTCTAGGAGGAATCAAGAAAATGCAGGATTTCCATTCTGGTGCAAACAAGGGAGTATTCAAAGATTAACAGCTAAGCCTAAATTTCATTGGATAAGAGAAATAAAGAAGAAACATGTGAAGAGCCTTTTTAATTGTATTTTACAGTTTTGTCTTCACTTGTAAACTTGGTGATATATAAACCAAGTAGCAGCTAGTAATTAGATGTGAATTTTCCAGAGTTGTTTAGAAAAATCCAGAGAGAAAATCATCTAGTTTGTACTAGGAAGCAGCTGTGATTTAATTCTTTGAATCACAGATTTTCTGAAATAACACATCTCTGGTGGAACAACAAATCCACCAGAAAAGTTTTTAAGTTCTTTGTGTTCTCTACATTTGTGTTTGAATATATATCTGTCTGTATTAGCTTCAAGCCATTCACACACATTTGCTCACTAAAACACTTAGCCTTAGAAAATACTCAAAACTTGAAAAAGTTTTGAGATTTACATTCAACCCCCCTTTTGTAAATCTCATTGTTAGTCCACTGGGAATAACAATTATGTTTTAAATATTGATAGTATTAAAGCATAACTAATTTGTTAATTTTTTTATATTTTCCTAACAGTTGAACCATAACCCTTGCCATTTAAATATCTCAAACATATTATGGTATATGTGTATGTAAGTAATATTATTGAAACATTTGGGTTGAATAATTGAAATCCTAATAAACTATACTCTTCTTTGATTAACATCTAGTTGTTCTTATGCAATTGGAACGCCCCGGGGTTTTATTTTGCGTTTATATCATGAAATTTATATTCTTATTGGTTTAATTCTTGTCCTACATCTAGACCGGGAAAAATAATTCATTTGTGTTGTGTACTTTCGTATTACGTATACACCAATACTAAATTCAAACATCAATCATTTAGGGACTAAAGAGCATAAAGGTGGCTAAAGTTTCTATAGATTAGCAAAATGTTGGCCCAGGTTTAAAAATAACAAATTGGTGGCCACATTTTACTCCCGCTTTTTAAAATAATGGCATCATTAACCTTGCGTTGTTAAGTAAATGTAAGTACATTAAGGTTTTGTTTGTGTACTTTCGTGTCTGTGTACTTTCCATATCATGTTTTGGTAAAATTGAATATAAATTAGAAAAATATAAAAAATGAAAATATAAAATTTTAGGAAAGATTTGTAGGTGAAATTTTTACGGAATACATTAGGTGAATAATATTAAATCAGGTTTACATACCATATTGTGAAATCATGTATTACTATACAAATTAATATACATATGTTTATCATAAATATACTAATATCTATTATAATACTAATATTAAATATAAGTATATATATATATATCATGTCCTTTCGTATACACAAAAGATAAGCTCAAACACCACACTAAATCTAAGTTGTGTACTTAAAATGTGAACACAAATACTAAATTTTTGTATTGTTTTGTGTCTGTATTGTTATTCATTTAAAATTTTGTATTATTTCGTTTAATGTTATTCATTCTGTGTACAAAATTGCCGAGTCTACCTAATGGTACAAGTAATTATGCCTTGGACATTTGTTAATAAAAGACACAAGTGAGTGACACTGACAGAAATACATGCAATGTCACTACTTTACTAGTACAATACACGTGGAAGTTATTTTAACAACACAATACACGTGAAAGCGAAAAAGTTGCATTATACAATAGTTATCTCTAATTGTAGTTCTATGCCATTCCCCAAATGAGTCCTCAAAATCTAATAATTTTGTCGTCCATACCCCTCTCTAAGTAAAGAAAGGTAAAGGCAAATATTTTCAGTTTCCCATTAAGATTGCGATTGAGATTAGGTGTTTTGGACGATATCAAAGTAGTGGAGGAGCGAAAGCATTGTGATAATTAATAGCGGAGCAAAATTATGAAAAATGTGGTGGTTGAAAAGGAAACCGAGCAAGGAGAGAGTTCCAATAACGAAGGTATCTAAGAAAAATCTAGTTGCAATTTTGGTGCACGTTCCCTTCGTTTTTGCTAATTACTAAACAGATGAGTTAATGTTCATTTTTTTAATTACTAATCAATTAGATTTGTGTTCTTTGTTTGGATCATAGATGTTTATACTTATATTGGTAGATCGAGTTATATATTTATCAAGATCTATGTGGTTATTACCTAGGAGATTATATAATTATTTAACTTGTATATCTTTCTCGTGCTTGTGTTTGTGCAAATTCAAACTTTGAGAAATTTGCTTTCCAAACGTAGGTAGTAGATTCAGATTTGGTGGCATATTTACAGACACATGTACATTTAGGGGCAGGACAACACACTAATGAGGGTGTATCATGGTGTTCATTGAAAATATATTTGCCTTCTTAAAATAATTATAGACATATATTAGTAAATAAATCAACCCAAACATACCATTGCATGAGAGGGAAGATTTACGTTGTTCACCGGTGTTTTGTATGATAGAAGATAAGAGAAGATAAACAAAAAAATAGCGAGTGAACTTTTTCTTTCGTGCTTTTTAGTTTGGTGTAAGAAAGGGAGAGAGAGTAATGAAAACAAAGGACATGTCGGGTTTATTCATCAATTTGTTGGAAAGGATGTTTGCAAATCACCCTATTTTAAGGAAGAAGGTTTTTTTTGAGAAAATTATAGGAATCCCAAAAAATTCATGTTAGGAACACGCTTCTGAAGAAAAATTCTGAAAATCCTCTTCCACTTTCTCTTCTTTTCTCTCTTTTTTCAAACTCCGGAGCACAGAGAGTATAGAAGTTATTTCCACAAATACCCCCAACTTGAATATTATGTTAGTACAAAATATGTACATATGTAATGCAACATAAAAAAATTGGAGCATAAAAGAAAGAATTAGTCTAACCATATACGAGTAACTTTAACAAATCGTAGAAATTATAATTTGAACATCAGTTATGTATTAATTACATGTGATTTTTCTATTTTTTTATTATTAATCTTTGAATTTTGTATTGTATTTATATTTACAACGTATGTATATTTATATTTGTCAGTTCGTTGTATTGTATTGAAATGTCATTTTATCACTTTGAGAATCTCCATCTAGCTCTTGACTAAAAAATTAAGGACGGAGAACAAAGATGTTCCTCTAACAAAGTAATAGCGGATATTAAGAGATTTTCTCTCTTCTCAAACTAAAGTGCCCAATTGCACTCCTAACTAAAGTTATATTATTTTTCAACTTTCTCAACTACACTCTCTTTCTCTCTCCACTTCCCTTTATACTCTTATGAATCTTAAATGTTTTAAATATTAAAAAATTAATTGAGGAGTCAATATGAAAAATGAACACATACTAAATCATTAAGTCAATAATTTATATTATTAATAAATAGTGAACTGAGAGTCTTTTGGAGGTGCTCTTATATGTTCTGTATCCAATTTAATAGTCATTCATATGTGACCTCTTATCTTCTTAGTTCCATTTTCTTTTTGCCTACTATTACTTTTTAACTTTTATCCAGTTATTGCATTAATTTGTTATTTTTGTTATATGCTAATTTTTTTGGTTGCAGTGTTCAATCATTTTTTGTTATTTATATGATTCTTGAATTTTTGCTTTTATTGTGCGTATATTGGCATATTTCTGAATAAAATTTATATCAATTTCTAGAGTAAATGGATTCCACTATGCAACTTAAATACTGAATTAAACTTGGTTGTTCAAAATTGACCCACACAAGTATATGATTTATATGAGTAACATGTCGCTCCTATTATGTTAAAAGTTTGTTTGATCTAGGGGATCCTTGAAGCTGTAGGTGAGAATTGAAGTAGTCCCATTTCTGCTGTTCGTCATAGAATTTACTAATTTATTACTTGTGAATGGAAAGTTAAAGTAGGTGTTTCAAAATTTGATGTACATTTTATCTATAATATACCAGCCCTTTACATCATTATCTCTGCAACACAGAAAAAGATCTCAATACTGTTCTTATGAAAATAAAGAAGGAAAAAAAACGCTGATTTGCTACAGAAATTTATGGCTAACCCAGAACAGGATGTTTGGAATCATAATTTGCTATTATTTAAAATACTACACACGTTTTCAGTAGAATGAGACATTTGTTTATGTGTTTGTTTGTTGTTGTAACTTAAAGGTCTTTGATTATCTTTAAACATTTGTTATAAGTTTCACCTCTTTCCAGAATATCCTTGTAGAGGAGCTTGTCCAAGAGAATTGTTTGTTGCTTCACAGGGAGATTTGCTAGCTTGTTTTGTGGATAAATAACAGTTTAACCAATTTCCTGTCAAATTGGTTTGTCCGCAGAGTTTGGCAGGTCTGGTGCATTAACTTCATCACCCACTGGTTTTTTTGATCTTCCTGAAGATATGTCGGACAAGATCTTATTGAAAATGTCTCTAATCAGCATCTTGAACTTTAAGACTGTGTGCCGTTCTTCACGAAATGTTGTGAGATCTTTTGTCTCATCATCATCTAATAGTCAGGTCCATCTAGTACCGTGGATTTTGCTTCCTAGAAAACTAGAAGATAAAAGGAGAATCGGCTTCTCTACCTATGATGATCAAATGGTGTTTATGCGCACTAATGCACCCCCTGAATTTTATGATGGTTTATGTTTGGGAACCTCTCACGGATGGCTGGTGATGTTGGATAAAGATATAGAGCCATATCTCTTCAACCCTTTTTCATTTGAAAAAATCACATTACCAGAAATTTTTACTTTTCCAAATATTCAGTGTCTTTTTGGATCAGTTGGGAGTGGCTACTATATACACTACTATGAAAATCCTTATAAACACAGGCGGCGGATTAAGTCTGTGCAGGAATTAAGGACTAAATTTGTTTCTAAAGCTGTAGTTTCAGCGAACCCTTCTCACAACAATGGGAACTTCTTTGTGTTGATGATATCTGCATGGCGCAAGACTGGAGCAATACTTGCCTTTTGTTATTCTGGTGATGATGTATGGATGCAGCTAGGTGACCATGATGAATCCTACTGTGATGTTATATGCCATGATGATATGTTTTATGCTTTGAACTATCCAGACGAGATTGAAATTTGGGATGTCCATAATGGTTATCCTACAAAAAGAACAAGTATTGTTGCCAAGTACCCTCAGAAAGTTTTTGATACCAAGCGTTCTTTAAAATTCCGTGATTGTGATACAACCCGCAGTTACTTGGTGGAAGTGTCAGGGGATCTATTTCTTGTTGTGAGGTTTATTGGGGGGCTCGTCCGTAGTCATGAAACAAGTAAATTTGAATTGAGACATGAGACACTTTGTTTCCAAGTGTATAAGCTTGACACTAGTATAAAAAAGTGGGAAGAGGTGGAATCATTAGGTGATCTAGTGTATTTTGTAGGTGGAAATCAATCCAAGTCTCTTTTGGTCCCAGATAATTCAGCATACAAAGCAAATTCAATTTACTTTACGGATGATTATTGGGATATGATGTATTGGCGTAAAAATCATTATGATATTGGAGTCTATCACATGGAAGATAAAAGTATCGAGAAAACTCTTCGGTTTGATTGGCAGAATGAACCACCGCCTTTCTGGATTGACCCGGAATCTTTAGTACATTGATGATACAGAGCAGGTATGGCTACAATGTAATCTCCCTCTGCATTTTGTAAGGATGTATGAGCCAAATTCTCCCTTTTCAATTGAACTTTTTGCATTAAGAAAACAGTTGATATTATTCTTTTACTCCTGCCAACTTTTCGACAACGTCAAATTTTCTTTCATTTCTCTACATAATACTAGATTATGAAGTTTATGAAATTACTTTAGGAAATCTTATCCTTCTGTAATTTTGAAGTTTTAAACTATTAGGATATCTGCATAAAATTTGTATATCTGATTTCTGGGAAAAAAATTATGTTTCCTGGATCTCTTTAACTATCAAAGACATATTCAAGCAAAGCAAATGACCTGTTTTTTTTTCTCAGAAACACGTCTAATTTAGTTGGCTATTGCTTGAAGTTATTTTATTAATATAACATTCTTTTCTATATGTGAGATCATTTTTGTAACTAGCTTCCGGGTCCATGCAAGTGCGGAGGTTTATTAGCCTTTTTCTTTTGAGATGAAGCTATATTATTTAGTTCTTGATTCCAGGTAAAAGAAAACGTTCTCAACTTACAGAACAGCCAATTTTGTAATGATGGAGTCTAAATTGAATCGGTTGCTCGTCTTCTCAATTTACTCTCATTGAGGATTTTCAAGCACATGCCACATTTTGCTTGTAGTTTCCAATTTGCTGGACTGACGTCTACTTCTCATTTGCAGGTCTGGGAAAAGATTGATGTGTCTCACTATGATACTGCAAGTAGTTATGATGTACTGAATGCAGCAATGGCGCGGTATTATGGAGTTGGTCAATGGCTAGATGTTTCATATCTTACAGAATCTTCTGGACAAGCTCACTGCAACACACCCTTGTTCGAGGATTTGCTTTGATTGTACTACTGCTTTATTTGGTCTGAAGTCTAGAGATTGGTTATCAATGTTTTTATTAGTTAAAATGTTGTCATTCTAATAAATAAATTCTGGATGTGTATGTGTGTTTTTGGAGAAATAAGCCCCTTTTGGTTGTTTGGGCACTTAGAAACGAGCTTGTTACATGCAATTTTATAATAAACCAAAGTGGATGTTTGATTCAGTGGTTTGCTTGTTTATTGATGGGGACAAGTGAGGGACAGTATATAAGTCTTGCTGTTTTTCCTAATCAGAATCCTGGTCTGTTTCAGTGATATAGTTGTAAATGAATGGTTGCGGAAGCAGAAACTGAATCCTTCAGTTGCTGGAGATGTTCTGTTCCTATGAGCTTTTTAGCCTTATTTCTTATTTCGGTTTTTCCTGTGGTATGCTTGTGGGCATACACTAAGCACAAACTTCTATAATTTTAATTGTTTTGATTGGCCAACACTTCTTATTAATGGTGGACCTCCTGCGTTTACAACAAATACACCAACCAAATCACTCCAATTTTTATAAGTTGTAGTACTTAACATGTAACATGTGTCCATGGGCACACACCACACAAACTTTTCTTATTTTAGGATAAAGAAGTTTAAATGTAACTTAAATTTCTATTTGCCAGAATTCATCTGTGCACAAAATAATTTTTGTTTTTCTTATAAAAATTTAAATGTTATTCTTTTTGAAAGAAATAATTTGTGGAGTTGTTATGGATAAAAAATTAGGGTGTATTTAAAACTGTGTTTATTATTAGGGTTCGTGAGCTTCAAGACTCTATTTGACTACTTTCGTGTCTCATGACTCAATCTGCCTTCACAAGATGCCTACGTACCTTGCTGTGTGCTAAGGATCAAGTCAAAAACGTAGTTCTGATTTGTGGGGTGAGACCCCTTATAGGCATGATATGCCGAATTGGATTAGGGTTAGGAGACTTGGCGGGTAAGTCTCAGATTTAGAATAGACTTTGGAGTCCTAGAATGTAGGAGATTGATCCCTTATATGAGGTTTCTTGGAGGCCAATCTCCAAGAAATTATACCCTTATTTGGAACTTCTACTAATTACAAAATTAATTAATATTCAGGGTTTTTAACCTTTTTAAATGAGTTTTATTTGCAACCCAAAAAAGGTTTTAATTAATGCCATATTAATTATATAATCAGGATTTATTTTATCATCTATCATTTGCCCCCCAACTTCTAGGAAATCCTATAGGATTTAGTAGAAGTTAAGCTTTTATTCCCTTGCAAGGTATCGCTTTTAACGTAAAGTGTGGAGCGATCTATACATTTACAACGATTTGCCTTATCCGAGGCTTCATGAAATTTTCTGGAATTTTCTTAATTTTCCATGCTCATTTTCTCACCTTATTCTTATTTTTTAGAAATTTTTTGATATTTTTCCTTAATTTTCAGGATTTTTCCTTAATTTTCAGGATTTTTCCTTAATTTTTCAGAATTTTTCCTTAATTTTCAGGATTTTTCCTTAATTTTCAGGATTTTTCCTTAATTTTTCAGAATTTTTCTTTAATTTTCAGGATTTTTCCTTAATTTTTCAGAATTTTTCCTTAATTTTCAGGATTTTTCCTTAATTTTTCAAAATTTTTCCTTAATTTTCTGGATTTTTCCTTAATTTTTTGAAAAATTTTCAAAAAAAATTTTATGCTAATTTCGACTAGGAATCTATTTTTGGTAGGATCCTGGTCGAATTATGCTCTCATTTCTTCTACTCATGAACTTTTCGGTCAGAATGAATTTCGATCAGAATCCTGGCCGAATTTCGGTCAGGATTTTCCTTGGTCTTAATTCCTGACCGAGTTATGCTCCCATTATTCCAGGTTGTGAATTTTTCGACCAGGATATAATTCGACCAGAATTTTGGTGAGGATTGTGTCAGGATTTTTCTTTGACTTACTTCCTGATCGAATTATACTCCCATTATTCATGTTCGTGACTTTTTCGATCAGGATGGAATTCGACCAGAATTTCGGTCAGGATTTTTCTTTAACTTACTTCCTGACCGAATTATGTTCCCTTTATTCCTGGTCGTGAGTTTTTCGACCATGATGGAATTCGACCAGGATGGAATTCGACCAGAATCCTGACCGAATTTTGGTCAGGATTTACACCTTGACTCAATTACTGACCGAATTAAGTACCTATAATTACTGGTCATGGATTTTTCGACCAGGAGGTTTTTCGACCAGGATTCAAATCATATTTTGGTCGAATTTGATCAAGATTCATTCGACTAGAATTGAACTTCAACCCCAATTGGGCTCTTTTGTGGGCCTCTTTTTGGGCCTATTACCTTTTGTTAAATTGGGCATTCTTTCTAGAATTCTCCAACCGGGCCATTAAACTGGGCTTTTGACGGGGTCTGTCAACTCGACCCCCTTTCTTTTTATTTTTCTTGACTTCTCCAGAATGTTCTGAAGTTTTCCAAATTACTATTTTATTTATCTTCTATTTATTTTTTATTCCTCAAGAATATCCTAGAAGCTTTTGAAATTGGGCCCAGGCTTTTGGGTTGGGCTTTTGACCGGCTATAACCGGTTAACATTCTCCTTCTATCGGCCCAATGACCGGCTAGAAGTGCTATATATGTGTGGGGGGTGAAGTGAGATCACTTCACACTTCACTTTCACATTTTCAAATCTTCCTTCTCATATTTCCTCTCCTAACCCCTAAAGTTTTTTCCGGCGGTCAGCTAATTTTTCCGGTCATGATTTCTGCTGTGCTTGAAGATCAATTGAATCTTCACCTTCTTCATCCAATTTCTAGTTACAAGCATTCATCTCATCTCCATCAATGGTGGATAAGAGTGTAGAGATGGCTACAAAAATTGCCTCAACTTTTAAAAGAGGTAACGAAATTCAAGTTCGTTCATCTTATATGTCTTTGTTAGATATGATCAATCCGTTGGGAGACAAATACCCATCCGATGCTCACTTGGATTCTTCGATGACTGCAACAAATGGTATAATGTAGATGGCATTAAACATCTTAACACAACTTATAATATTCGTCCTCCTCTTAGGATAGTTCCTGTTGACGGTGGTGATCGTACATGCCATTGGAAAAGCGATACTCTTTTTATTTATACAGATTCCCTTACCGCGGGGCTTAGGTTTCCCTTTCACAAGTTTATTCCTAGGTTGTTAGCTGACTTACAAATTAACCCTTGTCAGCTTCTACCTAAAGCTTGGAGGAATGTCCTATGTTTTATGGGTCTTTGTCTTCGGCACGGTTTTCCCCTTTCTGTAGCTGTTTTTAAAAAAATCTTTCAGTGCTATAACAGTGCCCAGCCTCTTGTGGTTGGGTTTACATCAAACAGAGACCCAAATGTCCTCAAATTTTCAACAGTGCCTCCATCCCTGATAACAACCGGCATTGGAGGGACACTTTTGTTGGGTTGAGATGTGAGAACGGTGATTGGGCACACTCTTTAGCTCTTCCTTTGGTAAAGTTAGTGATGGTAGCCCCAAAACCCTTCGCCTATCAGATGAGGAAAATCTTATATATAGAAATCTTATAAAAGATGAGGGCAAGACCGCAAGTTGGACTTTGTTGGAAGAGTTTCCCTGATTCATGTTGGACTTTCTTAAGTCATATTGTATGGTATTTCTCATACTCTCTATTTCCGTTTTCCCTTTTTTATATGTTATTAACATAACTTATTCTTTTTTTTTCTGCTTTCTTTTCAGCGGCTCAGGAAATAAACAACACCATTGTGTCGGTCGTTGAGGAAACGGGCAGGATGAAGAAAGCCCGGCTTGCAGGGCTTGACACTCGTGGGAAGGCTACTGAGCCCAGCTTCCTAGGGAAGCATAAAGAACCTGTGGTGGAGGCCTCCTCAGCTGGAACTGAGTCCACAGCCATTCCCGCTCCTCCCTCTACGGGCTCATTTCAACCTCTGTGGGGATTTCGTCAAGGGGACACCGTTGTTAGATCCACGAAGCATGCTTGAGATTGGTCCTACCATTCTATTACTCCTAAGGACTTCACGGATGTTGTGGGTGGTCAGGACCTAGAGTGGGTTAAGCTCATGGGAGCCCAATCCATTGCTTCAGTATGCCTTTTTCAAAATTTATTTTAATCTCCCTTTTTTAAGGACTATTTCTGCCTTGTCTCGTGATTGTTTTCGTTTCAGAATAATGTTCAATTCCAGGCAGCTATTCGTCATGATGAATCTTAGAAGAAGGCTTCAGAGATATCCGACAGGGCCTTAAGGAAGCAGAAAGTCAAACACACTGCTCTGGAGATGAAAATGAAGCACAAGGAAGAGGAACTCTCCGAGGCCAACGTGGAGTTAGTGAAGCTTAAAGCTATGAAGGACAAGATTATTGATGCATATTTGGATACAGATGAGTTTACTCAGTCTATGAGGGTCATAGATGACATGGTGTTTCCAGAGTTCTTTAGGACTGGTTGAGGATCGACCCTTGAGACTGTAAACGAAGCTTGCCCGGATATTAACCCCGTAGACTATCCTTGTCTAGACGATGAGCCCCTCCTTCAGAGGTTCCGTGCTCTTGTGGTGGTCTCCGAGGATGTCCCTCGCACCGAGCTCCTTCCTCCTCCTGTTTCATCTTCCAGGGCTGCTTTAGAGGAGTCCAACTCTTCTTCCGGTGAGACCGACACTAAAGGGACAACCGGAGAGAGTGAGGGAGAGGATGGCATGCATGTTGAGGATTCTCCACCTCACTGATATTTTTATTAAGCACTGCGCAACTGTTTATTTATTTGGAACTCGTGCTTTTATGTATTAAACTATTTATTGTCCTTCTTTTTATGCACTGAACTACTAAATTTATCTTCCTTTATGCAGTTTTATTTGCCCATCACATTTAGAAACTTAATGCCACAACTGAAAACTTCATAAATTTCATAAATCCTTGGGATCCATCCCTTACATAGATTTTTGTAAATTAAACTCAAAATAAAAATCCTATTAAACTGAAATACAAAATCCTAAGGAGCCAAAGGTCATGGTTTCTGTGAACCTTATTGTAAATTATCCCCATGTTGTGGTTGAAGAGTTATCAGAGTAGCTGGGGCATGGGTATATGAGGCTGAAAGCTCAAACGAGAAGTGTTGTAAAATGGTAGCAAGAGCTAGTTTGGTTTCCAGCATTGCAAAGTCATGTCCTAAACATAATCTCGGTCCCCATCCGAATGGAAAATAGGCTGCCTGAATACTTTTTGTTGCTTTAGACACTCCTTGTGCAAATCTTTCCGTATCAAACTCTTTTGCATCCTCTCCCCATAGATTTTGGTCATAATGAAGGAGCAAAAGTGGCACAGCTACTTCCGTTCCAACAGGTAATTTAAGTCCTCCTAGGGTAGTATCCTCGTATACCTTTCGATTCAGTGTATGTGCAGGTGGATATAATCTTAAAACCTCGTGCAAAATCATAGTAACCTACATAAATTTAACTTACAGTTAACATCTGATCAATATTTATTATTTTGTGCATATGCATGTGTACACAAGAACTATACGATTTTGAGGTGGTTAAGATTGTCAAAATCAGGTTTGCCATGATTCCCCAACACCTGAAGAACTTCTTCTCTGGCACGAATTTGCCAGTTGGGGTGAACAACAAGTAAAATTATGGTCCAGACAAGGATATTTGAGGTAGTTTCTTGGCCAGCAAAGTAGAAAAACTTGCATTCACCAATTACATCGTCCAAGCTCATTCCAACATTTCTCGATCCATTTTGAAGTTGATCACTGGAAATGGATTCCAACAATATCCCTAGCAAGTCATCACTACTACTTTCTCTTGCCTGCATTGCCTTGGTCTTTTTGCTAATAATATTTTTTAAGGATGATTGTATCATTTCATTTAGCTCATTCATCTTTCTATTGTTCTTGGTTGGCAGAAATCTACAGATATTTATAAACAGTTACTATGTAAACGTGGAAAAGGACATGAGGAAAAAAAATGCTTCATTCGTATATTACAACCAAATGAGTAGTACCTCCATCCAGAAATGTACACTGACTGCAGAGACTTCATTACAAGCTCAATTTGTTGGCGTTGAATCTCAAATACCCTGCTTCCCTCCTTATAGCTACTTCCAAATGATGTGCGTGAAATCACATCGCTTGTTAATTTATGACCCTCCTTATAGCTACTTCCAAATGATGTGCGCGAAATCACATCGCTTGTTAATGTATGAAGATACGGTGCAATGTCCAATTCGCACCACCCATTTTTCTCTACCTTCTCCTCCCATTTGCTCACCAGTTCTGTGCAACTAATATACATTACTGGTAGCATTAGCTGCATCAAAATCAGGAAAATTAGCGTCTCAGTGTATTTTAATGTACAACAGTAGGGGTATCAAAAATTTTCAGGACTGGAAATTTAATATATAATAACTTCTACTATTTTCTAAGAGCAAGTTCAAGAGTGTCCTAGTAGTTGCCTTATAAATATTATAAAATAGAGTGTCCTAGTAATTTATGACATTATTTGTATACATGAACTCCAACCTTTAACTTGTGAAGATGAAAAGCTGGGGTAAGAAGTTTCTTGTGCTGAGCCCACTGGTCCCTGTCTATGCTTTCCAGACTATGAGAAAACATTCACACGATTGTAATTTGCTTAATCTTCTTGAATATGTTATTTTTGTTCATCACTTCTTTAATGAGCTCAGGATCTGTGATGAGCAACCTTGGAGCCGGCCCAAACCACATGAAACTATTTTTACCTGCAAGTTGTTAGAAATCAAACTCTCCATCAGGATATTAAATGAATTAAACAAAGCAATTGAAAATTATAAGTTAGAGAAATGGCAGCTGTACATGGGAGAAATAAAAGATGGTTGTGCATGAGAAAAAAAGAAAATACAGCAGTTTTTCATGGTCAATAATAACAAGCTACAGGTCTTGGAATCATGTCTAAAAAATTAGGTAGGCTATTAACCTCAAGAAGATGTTATCCAGAAGGCTTGGTCAAAGAAAGAAACAGTATCTCCTGAAATTAAGGTGGGGACTGCAGAAAAATAAGAATAGCTTGAAAGGTGACAGTTGTTTTTGGTAGGCTGCATGGGAAAACATATAGCAACATATGTAAGCGATGACATAAGCATTTTAGAGCCTATAAATAGCAGTCCTACCAGTATCAGTAAACAAAAACACAAAAGTGAAATATTTGTAAGGAAAAAGAGCAGAAGCTCCGTGTCTTGTAAAGGGTTGTATCCTGTATTATAAAATAGAGTCCTTGTGTTCCTATTAAGTAGAATAAAAGTATTGTTGAGTTTATTTTAAGTAATATCTTATTCTAAAGCTCATTACGTTTCCATAAAGTGGCATCAGAGCTAAGGTTCCGTTCGTGAAAAATGGCAACGATGGTGCAACCAAATATTCCAAAATTGACGAGTACAAATTACGGGACCTGGAGTATTCAAATGAAGGTATTACTCGGTTTCTACGATAATTGGGATATTGTCGAAAGCGGGTATGACGAGCCCACAGATTCAGCCGCTTAAGTAGCCCTGTCAAATGCTGAGAAGATGATTTTGAAAGAGACCTGGAAAAAAGATAAAAAGGCGTTATATACAATTATTCAAGGAGTTGACGAATCAACCTTTGAAAAAATTTCAAATACAAAAATGGCGAAAGACGCGTGGGAGATTCTGCAGAAATCGTTCCAGGGTGTCGAGAAAGTTAAAAAGGTTCAGCTCCAAGTACTACGTGGGGAGTTCGAAAATTTGAAGATGAAGAGTTCCGAAAATATTGGTGAATTTGTTACGCGTTTGAAAACGGTGACAAATGAGATGAAAAGAAATGGGGAAAGTCTCGATGATGTTCGGGTCATGGAAAAATTACTCCTTTCGTTGATGAGGAAATTTGTTTACGTTGTTACTTCTATCGAGGAGTCAAAGGACTTGTCCACAATTTCCATTGATGAGCTCGAAGGTTCACTTCAAGCTCACGAGCAGCAGATGAACCAGTATGATGATGCAAGCCAGTTGGAAAAGGCGTTGCAAAGTAAGGTGTCCATTGGTGACAGTTCTGGCAGTAGCAGTTCTGCACGTGGCGGAGCTGGCTTTAGAGGTGGCTACCGAGGTGGAAAAGGACGTGGAAGACAGTCTTTCAATAGAGGCCAGAATTTTGAAGGTTTTCAATCATCTGGTCGTGGTCAAAATTTTAGAGGCCGAGGAAGAGGTGGATTTCAACGAGGTGACAAATCTCAATTTCAATGTTATAATTGTAATAAATTTGGTCACTTCAGTTATGAGTGTAAAGCACCAAAAGTGGAAGAAAGAAGTCACTTTGCTGCAGCAAAAGAAGATAAAGATATTGGTTCTGCTATGTTTCTCACTTATAAAGGAGACGAGGAGAACAAGAAAAATATTTGGTATCTTAACTCAGGAGCCAGCAATCACATGACTGGTCATAAAGGTTTATTTACGGAGATAGATGAGACCATCTCTGGAGAAGTTACTTTTGGCGACTCGTCAAAAATTCCGGTCAAAGGAAAAGGTACAATTACGATTATGTCAAAGAATGATGAGAAAAAGTATATAAATGATGTTTATTATATACCTTCTCGTTGGAAAATCATGGAAATTTGTGTGAAGCGTGTGTCAAGGGGAAGCAACATAGACAAAGTTTTCCCGTTGGAAAATCATGGAGAGCCAGGAGGCCATTGGAGATAGTTCACACAGACATGGCTGGTCCATTTGATATTCCATCACTTGGAGGTAATAGGTATTACCTAACTTTTATTGATGATTTTAGCAGAAAAAGTTGGGTATATATCATCAAAGAAAAATCAGAGGCTCTTGATAAATTCAAGGAGTTCAAAGCACTTACAGAAAAGCAAAGTGGTCAGTATCTGAAGACACTCAGATCAGATAGAGGAGGAGAGTATACTTCCAACTTGTTCAGAAGTTTTTGCAGAGCACATGACATCAATCATCAGTTGACAACAACATATACTCCTCAACAAAATGGCGTTACAGAAATGAAGAACCGCACAATTCTTGACATGGCAAGGAGTATGGTAAAAGCAAAACACTTGCCAAGAACTTTCTGGGCGGAAGCTATTCAATGTGCAGTTTATTTATTGAATCATTGTCCAACAAAAAGTGTCAGAAATAAAACTCCGAATGAAGCATGGAGTGGTAGTAAACCATCAGTTGGGCATCTCATAATTTTTGGATGTATTGCTTATGCCCATATTCCCGATCAGAAAAGAAAGAAGCTAGATGACAAAGGCGAAAAGTGTATTTTTACCGGATATGACAAAAGGAGCAAGGCGTACAGGCTCTATAATCTCTTTACAAAGAAATTAATCATTTCTCGAGATGTTGAGTTTGATGAATCAGATTATTGGAGATGGAGCGAGGAAGAAAGAAAAGTTGCAGGTTTATTTTTCAACGATGATGATGATGATGATGGAAATGACGGCCCCAATATAGAAGATGGTGGAGATGATGATCCAACTCCTCCACAAAGTCTGAATCAACAAACTACCGTATCAACACCATCAGATTCAAGTGGAAGCAGAAGTTCAGGGGGAGCAACTAGAAAAATGCGGAGTCTGGATGATATCTACGAAGCTACAAGTCCGGTACAAACAACCTTTGATTATTCATTATTTTGTTTAATGGCTGAATGTGATCCAGTTACATTCGAGGAAGCTTCTGAAGAAAGCAAATGGAACAAAGCCATGGATGAAAAAATTGGCGCAATCAAGAAGAATGATACATGAGAACTCACAGATCTTCCAGAAGGACACAAAGCAATTGGTGTCAAATGGGTCTACAAGACCAAGACGAATCAGGATGGAGAAGTGGAGAAATACAAGGCGAGGCTAGTGGCTAAAGGCTACAAGCAGCGATATGGCATTGACTATGATGAGGTGTTTGCTCCAGTTGTACGAGTTGACACCATCAGACTTCTTACAGCAATTGCCGCTCAAATTTAATGGAAGATTTTTCAGATGACGTGAAGTCAGCATTCCTAAACGGTTATCTTGAAGAAGAATTCTATATTGAGCAGCCTCCCGGATATGTTCAGAAAGGCCGGGAAAACAAAGTCTACAGACTGAAGAAAGCCTTATATGGTTTGAAGCAAGCTCCACGAGCATGGAATACAAGGGTTGATGAATATTTTCAGAGAAATGGTTTCGTGAAGTGTCCATACGAGCATGCCCTCTACATGAAAACAAATTCAGGGGGAGATATTATGATCGTTTTCTTATACGTGGACGACATGATTTTTTACTGGAAACAATCCTGGTATGTTTGATGATTTTAAGAAAGTTATGACTAATGAATTTGAGATGACAGATATTGGTCAAATGTCATACTTTCTTGGAGTCGAGGTGAAGCAAAACAAAGATGGGATTTTTATGTCGCAGAAAAAATATGCGGAGCAGATTTTAAAGAAGTTCAGAATGGAGGAATGCAAGCCAATAAGCACGCCAACAGAACCGAGCATAAAGCTCAGAGTTGATTCAACAAGGGAGTCAGTAAATCCGACATTGTTCAAAAGTTTGGTTGGAAGTCTGAGGTACCTAACTTTTACTCGTCCAGATATTATGTATGCAGTTGGATTGGTTAGTAGGTACATGGAGAAACTGAAGCAAGATCACTTCATGGCAGCTAAAAGAATTTTGAGATACATTAAAGGTACACTTGGTCATGGATTATTTTATTCTCATTCTCAAAATGTAAAATTAGTTGGCTACTCAGATAGTAATTATGGTGGTGATTTGGATGACGGGAAAAGCACTTCTGGATATGCTTTTCATATTGGTTCAGCGATATTTTCGTGGTCTTTAAAGAAACAACAAACAGTTGCTCTCTCAACATGTGAGGCAGAATACATCGCAGCAGCAGCATGCGCATGTCAGGCTATGTGGCTAGGCTACGTATTGGGCGAGTTAAATTTTGCAGTGGAAGTTCCAGTTAAAAATTTACGTGGATAATAAATCCGCTATTTCTCTCGCGAAAAATCCAGTGTCACACAGTCACAGCAAGCACATCAATATTAAGTATCATTTTCTTCGCGAACAAGTGAATGAGAAAATTGTGGAGTTGGTGCACTGTAGGACTGAAGAAAATTTAGCGGATATTTTCACAAAACCATTGAAGCCGGATGTGTTTTACAAAATAAAAAATAAGCTCGGAATGCAAAGTCGAGTTTGAAGGGGAGTGTTAGAAATCAAATTCTCCATCAGGATATTAAATGAATAAAACAAAGTAATTGAAAATTATAAGTTAGAGAAATGGCAGCTGTACATGGGAGAAATAAAAGATGGTTGTGCATGAGAAAAGAAGAAAATACAGCATTTTTTCATGGTCAATAATAACAAGCTACAGGTCTTGGAATCATGTCCAAAAAATAAGGTAGGCTATTAACCTCAAGAAGATGTTATCCAGAAGGCTTGGTCAAAGAAAGAAATAGTAACTCCTGAAATTAAGGTGGGCACTGCAAAAAAATAAGAACAGCTTGAAAGGTGACAGTTGTTTTTGGTAGGCTGTATGGGAAAATATATAGCAATATATGTAAGCGATGACATAAGCATTTTAGAGCCTATAAATAGCAGTCCTACCAGTATTAGTAAAAAAGCACAAAAGTGAAATATTTGTAATGAAAAAGAGCAGAAGCTCCGTGTCTTGTAAAGGGCTGTAGCCTGTATTATAAAATAGAGTCCTTGTGTTCCTATTAAGTAGAATAAAAGTATTGTTGAGTTTATTTTAAGTAATATCTTATTCTAAAGCTCATTACGTTTCCATCACAAATAATGTAGACAAGACTCGTAAGGTACATAACGCAAATAATTCGTTCATTTGTTTATATGAATACAAGTAATTAAGTGAACTTTATCTATTTAGTCAGCCTTATTAAATTGAAGTTATGTTCGTTTTTTGTAAAGTCGGATACTGAATCATGGTTGCAGCCCTGCAGAAAAAAAAATGAAAATTTAATCTTAGTGGATGTTAGTGTTACCATATTTCTCGACCGTGTGATGGATGAACGGGCTTGCCCGTGCAACAGCATCATCGGATAGATTAATAGGCTTTGAAAGAGCATTCTTAACCAGAGCTGAGCTTTCTTTGGAATCTCCATACAAGAAGGGATAAGAGTTTCCATTAAGGCCTTGTTGTCTTAAGCACTTCTCCATCTTCCGCGGTTTCACCCATACCCAATTCAAGACTCTCCATGCCCATTCTACAAACAAAGCTAAAGCTAAACTCACTGCAATATTTTTCAACTTGTGAAGATGAAAAGCTGGGGCAAGAAGTTTCTTGTGTTGAGCCCACTGGTCCCCGTCTATGCTTGCCAGACCATGAGAAAACATTCTCACGATTGGATTTTGCTTAATCTTCTTGAATATGTTATTTTTGTTCATCACTTCTTTAATGAGCTCAGGATCTGTGACGAGCAACCTTGGAGCCGGCCCAAACCACATAAAACTATTTTTCCCTGCAAGTAATGTAAACTTTATTTGTTTATAGTTGGATCTTGAATCATGGTTGCAGCCCTACAGAAATAAGAAAGAAGATCTAAGCCTAATGAATGTTAGTGTTACCATATTTCTCAACAGTGTGATGGATGAATGGGATTGCACGTGCGACAGCATCATCAGAGAGATTGATAGGCTTCAAAAGAGCATTTTTTACCATTTCTGAGTTTTCTTTGTTATCACCGGACAAGAAGCGATAAGAGTTTCCATGAAACCCTTGTTGTCTTAAGCACTTCTCCATCTTCCGCGGTTTCACCCATACCCAATTCAAGACCCTCCATGTCCATCCCACAAACAAAGCTAAAATTAAACTCACAACAATATTTTTCAACCCTATTGTATCCATTACTAGCTAGTTTGTAATTAAATTATAAGTAGTTGTTATGTTAAAGTAAGGATTAAATAAGCATCAAGATTATAAGTAGACAAAATATAAGTAGTTACATGGCGGGACTGCAAGAACAATTTATATATTTGTAAGCAACTCAATGTGGTCATAACTGACGCCCTAAACTAATTTTTCAATCTAGAATTAAGTAGACACATGTGTTCTTCATCACATGTTTGCTTTCTCTTAGGTTGTTGACTTATATTTCTCAAAAGAAAATTCAGCTTTCCTAATTCAACTGCTCCTTTGATTAGTTTCTTTTAGAAATCAATAAACAAAGACGAAGAATAAAAGTCGTCACTGGTCTTAAATCTATTACTGTATCATTCTTTTTATGCATCGGATAAATAGAGAAGGTACTATGAGTGGTTCAGAATAAGCTTTGAAATCTTATCTTAACTTAGATTATTTCTGATTGTTCTACCTATAACATGAATAATGTTCTTCCACTTGTTTTGGGTTATATGGTTGAGTTATATAAAAATGTCAAGTTATCGGCTCTCCTTGTCATCTCAAGTAGTTAGAAGCATAACTTAATTCAGGCATATATAGTATTCAGCAAACACAACGAGTTAAAGACTCTCCAAATATCAAGCGGTATACAGACAACTAGCTATACAACAACACAAATAGAAATATAGAAATAAAACACAGCATTCAAATAATTAAAAATCTTTAGCAGAAAATTGATTACAATTCTGAGTCAAGAAACAATGGGTAAAAGTTAGGTAGGCCTCGCTTCTTTCAACTTACTAATAATCTGAAAGCTTGATATGATTATTGAGCTTGATCTGGCCAAACAGACGGAAATACTGTGAACAACGATCTCCCCCCCCAAGCAGAGGGTAAATCATGAGCATGTTCTGTTCTGACTTAATTATTACTGACTTAGCAATACATATCCTATAAGCTCATCAAGATCACTATAGTACCGTCCTTTTCCATCATTGCCCCAAACATTTTAGTCATGGTGAAGGAGCAAGATTATTGCTATTACTATTGTGCCTACTTACAGTTTTAAGGTAAGTAAGATTGTCCAGACAAGGAGATCTAAGGTTGTTTCTTCGCCAGTAAAACTTGCATTCACTTTATCACATCGTCCAGGCCCATTCCAACATTTCTTGATCAATTTTGAAGTTGCTCACTGGCATTTGATTTCAGTTGATATCTCAACCAAGTCATCCCTATTACTTTAGCTCATACTAAAATCACTACAATGCTTTCTAACGTTACTGTATAATTAATTACTTCACAAAAATTGCAGTTAAAATGAAGCAAAAAATTGTAGAATGTCCATATTTTCAAGTTATTGTTATAAGCAACGGGAATAAATAATACTCCCCGTCCCCCAATAAGCCCCAAATGTCATTTTTTTGAATCAAATGACCGTTAATGTCAATTTATGAAAAGGTGACCCTAATTGTCACTTTAAAATCAGTTCACATTTTTGTTAAATATAAAAACTCATTTCTGTTTCACGTTTTCAACATTTTTTTTATTTTTCTTTACTATGTTACATAACTTAAGTCATATTCGGAGACCGTAAACAATACTTGATATTACGTTTTTAACAATAAAACATAACTTAAAAATATGTTTTCATTTATTTTTAATTAATATTTTATATTTTCATAACTCTTATTGAGTTTCAAAAATATTAAAATTTTAAATTAATTTTTTAAAATTCAAGTGTGGGCTACAATTCAACAATCATTAACTTTTTAGGGTTCAATAATCACTTTTTTGAATTTTAGAAATATTAAAAAATTGAAAAAAATATGTCTAATTTAATAATTTTTAACATTTTAGGATTCACCCACCCCATTTCAGGTTTTTAGAAATATTAAAAAATAAATTAATAAAAGATACACTGATTTAGGATTTAGGATTTAGGGGGCCTAAACCCTAGAGTCTAAACCCTAATTTAATCTAGGGTTTACGATCTAAACCCTAGACATCAAACTCTAATTATTCACCGGTTTTAATATTTTAAGGTTAACCAATTCCCAATTTGAGTTTTAAAAATATTAAATAATTAAAGATCTGAATAAAATATGAAAAAACCCGTTAGAGTAAATTTTTAAACTTTAAAATATAACATTATCTAGCATTTTGGGTATAAAAAAAACAAAACGCAAACTCAATATACATTAACATGAAAAACATAGTTTGGGATTGTGTTTTGCCCCGGTAAACATGATTGTAAGTTACGTTTTTAGTAAAAAAATAAAAAAAAATGAAAATGAAACACGCAACTATGTTTTTGATTAAAAATAAAACAGAACACGAAATTCCATTTTGGAGTGACATTTGGGCCATATTTTCTCGAAATGACATTGAGGGTCATTCTCCTTCAAATTGTGACAGTTAGGGCTAACACCCCCATCCCACTAAATTCTTAACATTTGAAATAGAAAGTTCGACATGTTGCCCACTGAAGATACAAATGTTTAAGGGGGGTTGGATACAATTGTATAAATGTTTCGAACAAGTGATAAAATATAACAGCTTTTTATATATCTGATAAAAACTGTTACAAAACTCTCTCAAGAAATTCTGATATTCTTGAGAGCTGCTAGGTCGAATGATACTCGAGATCGATACACTTAGTGATGACCTAAACTGTGTTTATATACTATACAGCTACAACAAATCAATCTAAGATATGCATTATCAAAAGATAACCGAAACTGATACATATCTTCAACTGAATAGATAAAGTCCTATAACTCAGACATAAAAGATATATGCTCCACAATATAAGGAATAAAACAAATCTTTTAAGCTAACTATTTTCAAATACCGATGACATCCAAATGCTGATGATGTGTCAAATCCTGACGACACATCAGATACTGATGACACCCGAATAGCCAGATCCTGAGTTTCTTCTGATCATTGAGAATTCAATATGTAACAATCTCCCCAAATTTATGCTTAATGTTATGAAGCACAAATTCCATTCTCAATGATGCCAAAACCAATCTATAAAATGTACAAGGAGTAAAGCTTACTTCAGTAACTGAAGATAACTGACAGTTGTTTCCAGAAAGTTTTTCAATCTTTCTTCCTCCTTGTCTCGTAGGACTTTAACAAGCTTTTTCTTCAACTCTCTCTTCTCTTCAGTGTCTTCTCCAAGCTGATAGATAGCTGATCTCAATTTAGAAATTGAGCTTTTTCCTATCTCAAGATCACCAATCAACATGTAGGTTAAACTGACATCTTCATGATCAGGACTGAAGGATAACTGATGACTGTTGAGAAAAACTTGTAGCACTATAGCTCCCTTTTTCATCTTTATTTCTTGACCAGTATAAGTTCTGTACTCAGGAACATAATCACCATTATATTTATCATCTTTTGTCATGACTCTTCTTCTGATGACTTCAAGTATCATAGAAGACCAGTTTCTAGTGACATTGTTCTCAACTCTAAGAAGATAGTGAATGTATTTCAATTCTGTCACAGTCTTCATTAAGAGTTGCTACAATGTAAAGTTATTTATTTTACCATCCCTGAAAAAGTACAAAATCTCTTCTCTGACATCATTATCATTTATCTTTCTATAGACGATCTTCGCAGCTTCAACTTTCTCAAGATGTGAAGGAGAAACTTTTTCACCAAGATTCTCTGTCAGAGTATTTGTATCCAGCAGATCATATCTTAGAATCTCCATATCAGAATGATCAATCCCTCCTCTGGTTCAAGATTTGACAAGTTTCAGTTTTTCATTGTATTCCACCCAAGAAGGTTTTTGATGGACTTATCAACATCATTCTGTTCTGGAATAGAATCTCTTAACCCTGCCGACATAAATTCAACATGCTTGAACCCTTTAGGATAGTCAAATGTATAAATATCTTTCCATCTTCTGTCTTTCTTGCTGAGAGGAGCATAAGTTGTAGACAGGTCATTAATCTTCCCTTTTGTTTTATGTCATAGCTCTCTCTTTGATTTTAAAACTCTCTGCAAATATTCTTTACATGCCTGATCAGCTTTCCTCCTATCAACCTTTTCTTTTTCATCAACCTCTGAAGAATGAGGAGTGACTACTGGAGTAAGGACTGAATCATTTAATATTTCGATCACCTTTTCATCAGAGTCAAAATCAGTTATCAGGTTCATAGCATCAGAATCTGCTTTTACCTCAGGATTTGTGTCTGCATCAGGAGTTACATTCTGATTTGTTGTATCAGCTTGATCATTGTCAGTGGATGATCTTTTCTTCCTTGGTATAATCGACTCTTCTGGCTTCTGAACTTCTTCACCTTCTTCATATCCTTCATGTCCTTGTACAGGAACATACCCTTCTCTGGATAGAAAATTCGGAAAAGTAGAGTTAAATGCAGACACATGACTTGATTTAGAAATTCTTCCTCCTATTCCTCTAGCTCTCGTAGATCTACCACCTCTTTTTCCTCTTCCCTTAGAAGTGTTTGCATTAGCTTCAATCTGAGCCATTAGCTCCTTTTGTTGCATAACCGCTTCTTCAGGTGTCATATCAGGAAATTCTTTAGTTATATACCTAAGAGCACTCTTAGCATTCTTTTGCTCAAACCTCTTGTCTTTGTTGTACAAGACAATCTCTTCACCTGTTTCCTTATGCCTGTGAGGAAAGAATTATCCCTTAGCATCTGCTAAATTAGAGATTGTAATATCATCATCCTCAGGAGCACCAGCAGTAGTTTTGTGCTTGGCTTTGTGAGTACCAGTAGACTTCTTTTGTCCTGAAGAATGAGTCTTCTTGGAATGTTGAGGTTGTTGAGCAATAGAAGCAATTTGAACATCTGTAACCGGATTATTCTTATCAATATCATCATCAATATCTTTATCCTTTGTCTGGATATAATCTGGTATACATTTTGTAGCAACTATCTTATCCCCCTTTTTGGCATCGGTATTTGAAAGAAGACAAAATAGAGCGTCCAGTTTGTCACCTATAGAAGAGACCTTATCTTCTAGGGAGGAAATTCGAGAGGCCATGCTGTGTTGAGATTCAACAACATCTATGATAATATTTTTCACACTTTTGAATTCAGCTAAGGTAGGTGTGTGAAGCAAAAATCCATCAATTTTCTCCTTGACAGCAGCATGAGACTTCTTCATTTCATCAAGGTCAGAGTGAATTCCTTTAACAGAAATAGTGGAGACCTTAAGATGCAACTTCAGATCAAGAGTTTGAATTTCATCATAGGCACGATGAATATGTTGCAGTCCAACAGCAGATGAGATAAAAGTATTTGTAAGTCTCCATTTATAATCCCATTATGTCTGTTTGTTTGAAATGCTCAGCATCAGCATAGTAATAAGAAGGATTTTCATTGAAGTGCGAAGAAGAACCAACATTGGACTTCTTAGATGCATCAATTGCAGACTTAAGCTGAGCTGTGTCAGAATTATCCTAATCACTGTCATTATCTGAATCAGACAGCCCATCAGAAGAATTTGCAGAATCAGGCAGAGTTACCTTGCCTTTATCCAGATTCTTTGCAAGAGATGCCTGTGGCTGATGAGATCCTGAAACAGAAACATGGTAACACCTAAATCTCTCTGTTCTTTTCAAGTGATCTCGTCACTTCTCACACAATATATTACTTTTAAGAGTAATATTGTTCTCACAGAAGAAACTTTATAAGTAAAGAAAAACTTATAAGATTCTTGTCTCAAAGATACCTCTCCTTTTGCCAGTACATGAGACTGCCACTTAATTTTTTTTTTAATCTGATATTTTCACACAGTCTCACAGAAAGGCTCAATTATACATTTAGCAAAGAAATATGAGATGGTTGAGAAGAGTTGTATGTCTGTCATATAAATAGAGGTAACCTCAAAGAAGAGACTATTTATAATCATACAAATATGAGAATATATATGAGAAAGTTAGCAATACCTTAAGGTGAGTCCTCAAGTGGAAGTGAGGATAGTGGAGGAACAAACAGCACATCAGGATGCTTCTAAAAACTAGCAATCATTAGTGGATCATCAATAGTAGTTAGTGCAGTTGAAGGATGATTCTCAATAGGAGCTGTTGTAACATCAGGATTTGTTCTGTCACGAGAAAGTGAAAGACCAGCATCAGTACTTTGAACTGATGGTTCTTGTGGAGTCTGAGACATGTGAGCTGCTTCAGCAGTACTTGGTGAAGGTTCTTGTGTGCTCTTCTCAAAAATAGGATCATTTATGATTGCATCCACCTTTGACAGTATCTCCTGATGAGTTTGATTTTCCTGTAGTAGTTGAATAGAGTCAGCAAGAAGATCACTCTGAGCAATATTAACAATAATTTGTGCATCCTCATTGTCTGCATCTTCCCGTTGAGAAAATGGTTCTTGTGTGACTGGTTGTGTTGCAGTTGCTAAATCCCTTTGAGACTTAGGTTCTTGTGTACTGACATCCTTGGCAAGAGGCTGAGTCTTCTTCTTCTTCTTTCTGATGTATCTAACTACTTCTTCACTTTTTCTTTTCAACTGGCTCTTTGAAGTTTTCTTGTGTTCAGCAGTTGCTTCATGAAGGGTTTTTAGCACATAAACGCAATGAAAACGTAAATTTAAATCTTAAAAAAAAACGAAACCCTCCGCAGGATCCATGTGAAAAATAATATTTAATTCGTAGTTCAGTATGTTTACCTTAAGAAACTTTACGTTAATGGAAAGATGGAGGTCTTTAATAGCGATCCAAGAACGATGAAGGGAAATCCCTAACAGCTGCTCCTCAAGTGTGAAGCACTCCACTGGTATCCACCAAGAGTACAATGTGATGGAGGAGGAAGAGGTTGAGAGAATTAGTTGCCTCCCTCTTGTTCTACTTTAGAATTATGGTTAATTATTTGGGTTGAGGCAAATAGGGTTTATAATAGTATATTTATAGGCAAAATTTTCAGGTGAAAATTTTCCATAAAATATTATTATTATTAACCCTTTAATTGATTATTCTTTTTAACCAATTAACTAATAATTAAAACACCTTTTAATCATTAATCCATTTTCTAAACACTTTAGAAAAATAAATCTCTCACTTGATTTAATTTCCAAAATTAAATTCTTAATTAATAATATTAAGAATTAATTAAATCTCATTTAATCAATTATTAAATCTGCTAATTAATTATTTATTTCACAAATAAATAATTACTAGCCATTATTAATTAATTCATCTACCATTAAATCATTCTCTTTTATGGTGTGACCCTGTAGGTTCAATATTAAGCCGGTAGTAGAAATAAATAATAATAAAACTATTTTATCATTATTTATATAAATTCTCTAATTCATTAAATATGATTAATTAATAAATTAATCATATTTATTCTACATCGTGAGGGATACTTCTCAGCATATCGCGACTATCCGGATAATACGAATTCACTGCTTAGAATACCAAAAACCTATTCAGTGAGTAGTTACCGTACAATCAATTCCTTCTACCCTGCAATGTCATGATTAAATACAAGGCATGGAACTTGTGTCAAGCCTATCTTATTTAATCATTTGCTTTCCCATTCACTATGCTTAGTTCTATTTAATGTAAATTAGAAACTCCTTTCTAATTTCATTCACTCTGGCTAGAGATTCCTGAACTAGCAAAAGTGGATTAGCATTGAACATTCTCTTCCTTCACTGGAAGGGGTAGATCCTTTATTGATCATACACTATCTTCGTGTACAAATTCCTATACCCAGTAGAGCCCTTATAATTGTCCCTGGAGACTAAGAACTAAACCAAAGCATAGTTCAGTGTACACAAGATGACTATGATGACCTCAAGTCTAAGGATACTTGTACAACTATCACTATGTGAACAACTGCTGACACGTGAGTGAACTCCATCAGTTGTTCAGCTGTGTGAGTCATGTTCAGTGAACTTATTCTATAATAAGCACCTACATACTAGCTATAGTGTCACCACATAAATGTCTATGAGAACAGACATCCTTCATAATGAAGCAAACATAGTATGTACCGATCTTTGCGGATTACTAATTACCAGTTAGTAATCCTACGACCAGGAAATATTTAAGTTTAGAGTTATCATCTTTTAGGTCTCATTATTATGATCTCATCATAATCCATAAAAAGCTTTACTCTAAACTATGGTTTATCTTATTTAAACACTTAAATAGATAAAGCCCGCAATAAAACCAAAACAAGTCTTTTATTAATATAAATGAAATCAAAACAGATTACATAAAAGTTATTCCTAAATCATCATACATGATTGGACTTAGGACACATCTCTTTCAATCTCCCACTTGTACTAAAGCCAATCACTCTGGTATCTAATACCCATCTTGTCTTTATGACGATCAAAGTGACTTTGAGAAAGTGGCTTTGTGCGTGGGTCTGCTACGTTGTTATGTGTGTCAACTCTCTTGACGTCTCCTCTTTCAATACAATACAAGAAATGTTACCGCGCTCCCACTAACCTTTTTGTAGACACATGGTTCATCTATGTTTTTGATAAAACCAAACTCTTTGATTGTCTCATCAAAACGGATGTTCCATCTATGAGAAGCTTGCTTTAAACCATATATGGTTCGCAGCAGCTTACACACTAGGTGTTCATTTCCCTTGGAAAGAAAACCCTCTGGCTGTGTCATATGCACTTCCTCTTCAAGTTTCCCATTGAGGAAGGCCGTTTTCACGTCCATTCGCCAGATCTCATAGTCGTAGTAAGCAGCAATCGCAAGCAAAATCCGAATTGATTTTAACAGGGATACAGGCAAAAAAGTTTCATCAAAGTCAATCCCTTGCCTTTGTCTGAATCCTTTTGCCACGAGCCTGGCCTTATAGGTCTCCACCTGCCCATCTACTCCAATCTTTGTTTTGTATACCCACTTGCACCCAATAGGCTTAACACCTTCAGGCGCCTCAACCAGAGTCCATACTTGGTTGGTATACATAGATTCCATTTTGGATTTCATGGCACTATGTCATTTCTCTGAGTCAACACTACTCATAGCCTCATTATAGGTCACAGGGTCGTCATCATCAATGATTGACAACTCATTGTCATTCTCAATGACAAGGCCATAATACCTCTCAGGTTGGCGAGACACTCTCCCTGACCTACGAATGGGCTGTTCCACAGAAGGTTGTTTAGTCTGAACAGGTATTTCCACTTGATCCGTAGTAGTTTGTGCTTCTTGAACTTCATCAAGTTCAATTTTGCTCCAACTGTTTCCTTCAAGGATAAACTGCTTTTCCAAGAAGGTAGCATGTCTGGAGACAAACACCCGATGATCGGTGTAAAAGTAATACCCTAAAGTCTCTTTAGGATATCCACAAAATTTAAATATTTTACAGATCGAGATTCCAGCTTATACGGGTCAACTTTCTTGACATAAGCTGGATATCCCCAAATCTTAATGTGTTTAAGACTCGGTTTCCTTTCTTTCCATATCTCATATGGAGTTTGAGGAATAGATTTGGAAGGCACCTTATTCAGTAAATATGCTGAGGTTTCCAATGCATAACCCCACAGGAATACTGGAAGATTCGCATAGCTCATCATGGACCGAACCATGTCTAACAAAGTTCGATTTCTCCTTTCAGACACCCCATTCAACTGTGGACTATATGGAGGAGTCCACTGAGAGACTATACCATTTTCTTTGAGATAAGCTAGAAACTCTCCATTCAAGTATTCACCACCTCGATTTGATCGAAGAGTTATAATACTATGTTTGGTTTGTTTCTCCACTTCATACTTATATTTTTTGAACTTTTCAAAGGCTTCAGACTTGTGTTTCATCAAATACACATATCTGAATCTAGATCGATCATCTTTGAAAGCAATGAAGTATGAAAATCCACCCATGGCTTGCGTAGACATTGGTCCACATACATCTGTGTGTACCAATCCTAGCAAATCTGCAGCCCTCTCTCCATGTCCACTAAATGGAGATTTGGCCATTTTACCCAATAGACAAGACTCGCATGTAGGATATGATTCAAAATCAAAGGGGTCAAGTAACCCTTCCTTATACAATGTCCGCAGTCTATTTTCAATCATATGACCAAGTCCGCAGTGCCACAAGAAAGTGAGATTTTCATCATCCCTTTTTCTTTTATTAGTATGTTCAATTTGTAGTAAATTATGCTCTACGTCACATACATACTGACCATTGTTTAAAATACCACTTCCATAAAGAACGTTATCTCTAAGAATTGAACATTTATTATTCTGAATAACAAACGAAAATCCAGCCAAGTCTAACATGAAATAGAAATAATATTCCTCACAATCGAGGGAACACAATAACAATTATTTAGAACAATAGTCTTTCCCGTAGGCATATGTAAATGAAATGATCCTATAGCTTCAGCAGCAACTCTTGCTCCATTTCCCATCCGTAGAATCACCTCCTCTTCTTCAAGAGTCCTACTTCTCCTTAGTCCCTGCAACGAATTGCAAATATGAGAACCACAGGCGGTATCTAATACCCAAGTAGAAATTTGACTTAGTGATATATTAACTTCGATCATGAACATACCTGAATCAGAAGCGGTAGTCTCACTACCCTTCTTCTTCTTCAATTCTGCAAGGTAAACCTTGTAGTTCCTCTTCCAGTGCCCCACCTTGTTACAGTCAAAGCAAACGGCTTTGCTCTTGGGGTCTTCAGCTTTTGGTGGAACCGGCTTTTTCTCACCTACTTTCTTCTTCTTGGAAGGGTTCTTCTTCCTTTTCTTAGGATTGGAACCTTCACCAATTAGAAGAACAGAACTCTTCTTAGGGGAAAAATTCGATTCCGCAGTCTTCAACATGTTGTGGAGTTCAGGCAGGCTGATATCCAGCTTATTCATGTGAAAGTTCACAACAAACTGCGACAACAAACTCGGAAGTGATTGCAAGAACAAGTCTTGGCTCAGCTCCCCATCCATGGCAAAACCAAGTTGTCCAAGACGTTCAATCAAATTGATCATCTTAAGTACATTGTCATTCACAGATGATCCCTCAGAAATCCTACAACCGAATAGTTCCTTCGATATCTCATATCGATCTGTCCTCCCTGCCATATCATACAACTCTTGTAGATGCATAAGGATAGTGTGAGCATCCATATGCTCATGTTGCTTATGTAGCTCAATGTTCATGGAAGCTAGCATGATGCATTGAGCAACATTTGCGTCATCTATCCACTTACGATACACAACATGTTCATCATTATGTGCATCACTAGCAGGTTCAGTAGGCTTAGGTGAGTCAAGCACATATTCCAGTTTCTCAACCCTGAGAACAATTCTCAAGTTTCGAAGCCAGTCAGCAAAATTAGGACCAGTCAACTTGTGAGCATCTAGTATACTCCGGAGTGATAGTGCAGAAGACATAACGAATATAGTAAATCTATAAATGATGAACACATAACAACACTTAGCAAATATTCAATTTCATTTCAAGACACTATATGAATCGGGTCTTTATTCATAAGTGGCTCCCACTAGTTTATCTAATTTATACAACCCCTAAGAATTAAGCATTCATAATGCTAGTGGGAATAGGGATCCTACATTCCATCACACAACCTCGGTTGTAGCACGAAACGTCATGTGATGTTCAATAGGTAGCCAACTCTTATCAATTACATCTTATGTTATTCCCTAATAAAATTTTAGCCTCTTGAATAATTGAGTCACGGCTGTAGCACGACAAACTCAATATTCTAAGTCAAGTCTAACCCAACATTTCGTACAATTGAATTAGTCTCCAACGGCCCACGACTGTAGCACGTAACGACCTTTAAATTCTAATTCAATATACACATCTCTATGTAATAGACAAGTATTTCTTATTTCGAAATCAAAGCCCTCGGCTGTAGCACGAAATGACAATGATTTAAAAATAAGAACCACTTTCTACCATGTTGGAAGGCTATGACCGACACAAGCCCGTTGTGTTATTGGCCAATTACTACTTGATATTATTTAATATTAGAGGGATTATATTATGTTACAATCCTAATCATATTATAAAGAGATTCTTCCTTTTAAATTAAATATTTCAAATCAATAATCGATAATCAGATGATTCCCAGATCGGGGGGAGCATTGTCAAGAGGCGTCACTTAATACCCCTTTCTTACAGATAGAAATCTGCTTTTGACAGAATCATCCTTTCTCTCAATATTGAAAATTCATATTTAATTACGTGTTTCATAAACACAAGAATCTCATGATTGTATTCATAATATTATTGTTAAGGCAAGAAACGATTCCTATTCTAGATTTTCTAGAGCACGCCTTATATTGATTTAAGTTCACCTAAATCTATCATCGCATGGTAAACATAGGCATATATCTCATATATAAAATTAAATAAACAAGTAAATGTAAAGTACAATAAAGTAAATGTGTTTGGTTATGGCCCCATCCTATGTGATCTTTATCAAGCTCATGATAAAGATCAAGGTCAATCTAATATGGTGATTGAAATAAATACAACTACTTATTACATAAGTCTTCTTCTTTGTTTAGGTTTCTTGTATGCCTCGTCTTCTTCTTTGTATCACCTCCATTGGATAGCCTTCTTGAGTCTTCAATTACATTACATAGATTGAAAGTAAAACTAATCTAATGAGCTTAAAAGAATAACTCGAGTTACATTGGAGATTTATGATTACAAAGATTGACGACATGCAAGTCGTATTTAAAACCAAAACCAAAACCATTACACTAAGGTCGAAAGGCCATAACCATCCACCATGCTCATACAACACATAAAACCATGTTAAAACACATAATCTGATCTTAACATATCATATTATCCATGATCTAATCAGAAAAAAAATATGACAAAAATCAGAAAAATCAAAATCAAATCAGAAAAATAAGAATCACTGTTTACGGGCAGTAAACGACGTCAAACGCCTTACACACGAGTCGTTGATAGCTTTAGCTATCAGTTTTGTTCAGACGCTCGTTTACCCATGGAATAGGGTATTCATTTGCGTAAATCGGACACCAGACCCAGATTTTAGCAAATCTGCAGCAGCCAATTTAGAATCCGTATCTAATATGATTCTCATAATTAGAACAAACATAAATCATGTATATATCAGTATAGATACAGATTACATAATCATCTTATGAGTATACAACTCACATGAATATCATATATTCAAAACCATACATATATAAGCATATTATATCAATATCAAATCATGGCGAATCACGTACATGCTCATATATCGAAAACAGTTAAACACATAAACGAATTAAAAACTTTTCGCAAGTAGCTCTGATGCCATTGAAGGGTTTTTAGCACATAAACGCAACGAAAATGTAAATTTAAATCTTAAAAAAAAAACCGAAACCCTCCGCAGGATCCATGCGAAAAATAATATTAAATTCGTAGTTCAGTATGTTTACCTTAAGAAGCTTTACGTTAATGGAAAGATGGAGGTCTTTAATAGCGATCCAAGAATAATGAACGGAAATCCCTAGCAGCTGCTCCTCAAGTGTGAAGCACTCCACTGGTATCCACCAAGAGTACAATGTGATGGAGGAGGAAGAGGTTGAGAGAATTAGTTGCCTCCCTCTTGTTCTACTTTAGAATTATGGTTAATTATTTGGGTTGAGGCAAATAGGGTTTATAATAGTATATTTATAGGCAAAATTTTCCGCAGAAAATTTTCCATAAAATATTATTATTATTAACCCTTTAATTGATTATTCTTATTAACCAATTAACTAATAATTAAAACACCTTTTAATCATTAATCCATTTTCTAAACACTTTAGAAAAATAATTCTCTCACTTGATTTAATTTCCAAAATTAAATTCTTAATTAATAATATTAAGAATTAATTAAATCTCATTTAATCAATTATTAAATCTGCTAATTAATTATTTATTTCACAAATAAATAATTACTAGCCATTATTAATTAATTCCTCCACCATTAAATCATTCGCTTTTATGGTGTGACCCTGTAGGTTCAATATTAAGCCGGTAGTAGAAATAAATAATAATAAAACTATTTTATCATTATTTATATAAATTCTCTAATTCAATATGATTAATTAATAAATTAATCATATTTATTCTAAATCGTGAGGGATACTTCTTAGCATATCGCGACTATCCGGATAATACGAATTCACTGCTTAGAATACCAAGAACCTATTCAGTGAGTAGTCACCGTACAATCAATTCTTTCTACCCTGCAATGTCACGATTAAATACAAGGCATGGAACTTGTGTCAAGCCTATCTTATTTAATCATTTGCTTTCCCATTCACTATGCTTAGTTCTATTTAATGTAAATTAGAAACTCCTTTCTAATTTCATTCACTCTGGCCAGAGATTCCTGAACTAGCAAAAGTGGATTAGCATTGAACATTCTCTTCCTTCACTGGAAGGGGTAGATCCTTTATTGATCATACACTATCTTCGTGTACAAATTCCTATACCTAGTAGAGCCCTTATAATTGTCCCTGGAGACTAAGAACTAAACCAAAGCTTAGTTCAGTGTACACAAGATGACTATGATGACCTCAAGTCTAAGGATACTTGTATAACTATCACTATATGAACAACTGCTGACACGTGAGTGAACTCCATCAGTTGTTCAGCTGTGTGAGTCATGTTCAGTGAACTTATTCTATAATAAGCACCTACATACTAGCTATAGTGTCACCACACAAATGTCTATGAGAACAGACATCCTTCATAATGAAGCAAACATAGTATGTACCGATCTTTGCGGATTACTAATTACCAGTTAGTAATCCTATGACCAAGAAATATTTAAGTTTAGAGTTATTATCTTTTAGGTCTCATTATTCTGATCTCATTATAATCCATAAAAAGCTTTACTCTAAACTATGTTTTATCTTATTTAAACACTTAAATAGATAAAGCCCGCAATAAAACTAAAACAAGTCTTTTATTAATATCAATGAAATCAAAATAGATTACATAAAAGTTATTCCTAAATCATCATACATGATTGGACTTAGGACACATCTCTTTCACTTCCTTTACTGGAAGATTGTCAAGCAGAGCACTAGCATCAGTAGTTGGCTCCTTGGTTCCAGTAGTGTTTACAGAGTCATCAGGATGTTGATCAATGGACATCCTGATTTTTGATAAGGACCCTATTGGCATCTGATCATTTGAGTCAGAATCTTCTTGTATGATCAGTCTTCGTTTCCTGATTGGAAAGCAGTCTTCTTTCTTCTCACTCTCACTCAGTGAGGCTTGTTTAGCTTTCTGTCCAGATGTGACAGATTTCTTAAACAGCCTTTTCTTTGTTACAACTGATGTCTTTTAAGAGACAGCAGAGGAAGCTAATATAAGAGCTTGATGTGTTTGCTGTTTGGAAGAAGAAATGCTTGGGTTAGAAACAAGATGGGTGGTTTCTTGATTCTCAGCATTAGGAATTGTGACAGAGGTGCCAGCATCAGGATTTACAGGCACTTATGTAGGAGTAGGTCTATTTCTTAACAAAAATTGCCTGACCTCTCTAGGAAGAAAGGGAGGTCCTGAAAATTTATTCTTTTCATCCCTTTTAATATGATCAGTGATTGCTTTTTTAGAAATTTGAAAAACAGGGAGTAATTCATTATCATCAAAAATAGCATTAGGGCATAGAAAATTGAAAATCAGTTGTAGAAATCTAGTATACCCTATTACTCCTGAAGCATCTGCTCTCCTAGCAATTATGAATTGTAGTATAGTATTACCATAATCAAAATCACCAGAGTAAAGAAGAGAGTACCCAATTCTCAGAGACGTGGATGGAAGAGCATCAAAATTTGGTGTCTTATTCAAGAAACTCCTACTGATGCAGTCAAAGAAAAAATTCCACTTTCTTTTCAGTTTAGTCCTGGCCAGTTTTCCAATGGTTGTGATTTCTCCTTGATTGCCTAAGGTCCTTAGCATATCAAACAGCTGCTCAGTGGTATGAGTATCAGGAGCACCATCAAGGGCATGCAATCTCAAGGCTTGAAGCAGAATATCAACATCAACTTCATATCTTTGGCCCTTATATTTAAAGGAAAAGCCAGTATTTGTTGAATTTACCACAACTGTATTCCAAACCTGCATGACAGCCCTGTTTGACACCTTGACATGATTCGACATGATTCGTGAGAGCATACCCAATTGGACATAGAAGGAGAAAATCCTGAATATCATGAAAAGATGATGGTAGCTGCTGATGTGTAAGCATAGCTAGGTAATTGTTAGTGCCAAATATATTTCCATGAATGATTGTGATTTGACTGAAGAGTGGCGAAACTTCAGACGTTGTCATAATATGTATAGCTTGTGAGAGACATAATACGTGAGATATGCACAGTGAAGCTATGTATACGATGAATTATGTCACATAATTTCTTCTGTTATAACTTTTCTATTCTGGAGTATAACACATTCCTATGAAGAAGGTAATTAAGTGAATATGACTTTGAACAGGTAACAATTACTGAGTTATAGAATTTGACGGTGGAGTAAATTATGGAAGTAAAGATAAAATACATACAGATATGTCAAGACACAACTGTAGAAATTTGTTTATCAGATAATCCACCATTAACCAATAAGTAAGTGAGATAATTAATTACAGCAAGAAAACTACTCAGAAATTAATTAAGATTAATAATCTGAATTAGAACGTGCTGACCTGTCGTCAGTATTTGAGACCTTGTTTCCGTCAGAATTTGACAAACTCAGGATATGTCGATTCGAATTCAATATTTGTTTGTCAAAGCAACACAAATTATTAGCAACCACAATTTTAATCAAAACAATCATCAAGATATACAATTTAAGTAGATGATGTAAAGATTAACAGGCTTCAATAAGAACATTCACATGCATATAATACGAGATAAGCATAGACTAAATCTTGTAATCAAAAGAAATTTCATTAATATATCAGAAGAGTACATTTCATGAAATTTATAGATTACATGCAAAAAGATTACAAGATAGTCCTAGTCTAAGATGGTGAACATCAACAGCCTTGGTCTAAGAAGCCTGACAAAGCTGATGGTGAAGAGAAACGGATGGAGGATGTTTAATGCTTCTTCCTACTTTCAACAAAGAGAACAACAAGACGAATAATTTTCTCCTGCTGTTTAATATTGTGGAGATGAAATTCTCTCTGGAAAAACAGAAGATCATTTTTGATGACGTCTGGAAGTTGAATCCAAATGTCGTGTGGAATGTTGTTGATGGGATATTGAGTTTGGATTCCATTTCGAAAAATTGTCACATTATTTGTGCCATAGCAGTAGAACCAGCTGGAATTCGCCATTGTGTGTGAGAATTGAAAGTGAAGAAATGTATTTGAGTATGAGAAGAGGTAAAATGACTTAAGGATGAGTGGTCATTTAAATAACCGAGAGCGATAGAGAAGGAATATCAAGAGACTAAGAGACTGGCCAATTATTAAGTGAAGAGTTAACTTAATGTTTAACCAAAAGATGTCTTTTGAAGGCACATCTCCCTAGACTGATGTGTAATGATGACAATGATATATTTATTCATACATGCACGCTTAGCAAATAAATTCACTTAATTTATCATGCATATAAAAATGAATTACATCAAATATTTCTGGCTGAATATCTAAAAACACATCATTTAGGACATATCAGGATTTGATCAGTATACATCAGGATTTGATCAAATATAAATTGAAATAAATTTATTTATCCCAATTAACCATACCAAGTTCATTCACAAGCTTTGTAAATGTTGCTTCAAGTAATGGCTTTATGAAGATATCCGCCAGCTGCTGATCAGTAGGAACAAAATGAAGTTCTATGGTTCCTTCCATTACATTCTCTCTTATGAAGTGATATTTGATACTGATGTGTTTTGTAAGAGAGTGTTGCACGGGATTTCCTGTCATAGCAATAGCACTTCGATTATCACAATAAACAGGAATTTTTGAAAATGATAATCCATAGTCCATGAGCTGATTCCTCATCCATAACAACTGAGCACAACAACTTCCAACTGCAATATATTCAGCCTCAACAGTTGAAGTAGAAATAGATTTCTGCTTCTTGCTGAACCATGAGACTAATCTGCCTCCCAAAAAATGACAGCTTCCTGATATACTCTTCCTGTCTATTTTGCATCCAGCAAAATCAGCATCTGAATAACCACATAGTGCAAAATCAGCTTCCCTTGCATACCAAAGTCCAAGTGAAACAGTACCCTTGAGGTATCTGACAATTCTCTTTACTGTAATGAGATGTGGCTCCCTTGGATTTTCCTGAAATCTTGCACACAAATAAGTGGCAAACATAATGTATGGCCTACTAGCAGTTAGGTATAAAAGAGAACCAATCATACCTCTGTAGCTTGTGATATCAAATGTTGTACCTTCACGAGGATTAAGTTTTGTAGCAGTTGCCATAGGAGTACTTGCAGTTGCACTTTCTTATATATTAAACCTCTTCAGTAGATTTTTTGTGTACTTGGACTAATTAATATAGATGCCATTATCAGTCTGTTTAATTTGCAAGCCTAGGAAATAGCTCATCTCTCCCATCATACTCATCTGATATCTTGATTGCATCAATTTTGAAAACTTATCACACAGTGTTTGATTAGTTGATCCAAAAATGATATCATCCACATAAATTTGAACTAAAAGCAAATCTTTACCTTTATTCAGATAAAATAAGGTTTTATCTATTGTACCTCTTTTGAATCCACTTTCAAGTAAAAAATGAGCAAGGATTTCATACCATGCTCTAGGTGCTTGCTTCAGTCCATAGAGTGCTTTATCAAGTCTGTAAACATAGTTAGGATGTTTAGGATCCACAAATCCTGGTGGTTGTTCAACATAGACTTCCTCTTCAAGTTCTCCATTGAGAAATGCACTCTAGACATCCATCTGGAAGACCTTGAACTTTTTGTGAGCAACATATGCCAAGAAGATTCTGATTGCTTCCAGCCTAGCAACAGGAGAAAATGTCTCATCATAGTCAATACCTTCTTATTGGGAATAACCTTTAGCCACCAATCTTGCCTTGTTTCTGATGATCGTTCCATCTGAATCAGTCTTATTTCTAAAGACCCCCTTTGTGCCTACAATTGACCTGTTCTTAGGTCTAGGCACCAGCTTCCATACTTCATTTCTTTCAAACTCATTCAATTCTTCTTGTATAGCCATGACCCAATCTGTATCCTTAAATGCATCTTCTACTTTCTTTGGTTCTTCTCTTGAAAGTAGATTATGATATAAACATTCATTCTGAGTTGTACTTCTTGTCTTTACACCATCATCAGGATTTCCAATAATCAGATCAGGAGTATGATCTTTAGTCCATTTTCTGGCACTGGAAAGTGTCCTTCTGGAGCTAGATGCTCCCCCTGAATTGTATGCCTCATCAAATGCATTTGAGGCTCCCACTGAATATGTTGTGTTATCTCCTGATGAGATATTGGGACTTGACTCATGTTCATCTGATGTTAAATCAGCATTGGATTCTGAGAGATTAGATTGAGAAAAACCTTGAGATGATTCTTCAGTGTTAGTGCCATCAGCTGACCCTTGCAGTTGCTCCCCCTCAATATGTGCAGGTTCATTAGTACAATGATTATCTTCAGGATCTGAAGGAGTGTCAAGATTTGGATCATCAGGATTTTTCAGTTCATTACAGTTTGATCCAGATTCCAATAATACATTTTCATTTGCAAAGATTAGACTTTCATGAGTATCTTCTGCAAATCCATGAATCTTCTTATCATCAAAAGATACATTGATGGAGACATTACAGTGCTTGTTCTCAGATTGAAAATTCTGTATGCTCTTGAAGGTGAGTACCCAACAAATATTTCTTCATCAGCCTTTGATTCAAACTTTCCAAGCTGATCAGTATGAGTTCTCAAAATAAAGCACTTATATAACACCCTCCAAATCCGGGGTATAAATTTGGGGCATTATTAACAATAACTACAAACTAAACCTGCACAAGCGGAATATAAATATAATAATTACCCCGAACTATTACTACTCAGGATCTTTTAAGGGTTGAGTTGAAAACAAGAACCACATACTACACTTTATTACAAACCCAAGAACTCTCTTTGTTACAAAACTTTATTCTATCTACATTCTCACCACACAACTTTTATTCAAACTACACAAAACTTTTATTCAACCCAACAGTACTACTTATCCTGTTACACCTGATCTGGCAATTCAAAGCTCTATTCGGGAATAGGAAGGAACACTCTTGGTATAAGAGGGTCCCGCTGCTTGACTCGCTTCTTGACTACGCGGGTCCTGATGGGTTTCATTCTCTACCTTAATTGTAAAACAATAGGAATAACAATAAAAGGGGATGAGCCAAAATTGCTCAACAAGCCTGCAACAATATATATAGTATAAAGAGAGAGAAATAAGTGAACCAATAAGCTGCTGGTTTAAACAACCATCTGAATCTGTATAGGACAATAATTTGCCAATACTGGCGAGTACCAAATGAACAAGACTGGAAACAAGAACCAACATATGCACTATAACCTGCTGATCAGTCAGGATATAGTGCGGATCTATACCCAACTGCATAGACCCAACCAACATAAAGAGTACTCAGGCAACTATGGCCTATTAAATAATGGTTAGGGTAAAACCCAACCCATATAGTAACCATCCAGTCCAAGGTATAGCATCCGGAACAATCAAAATGCTTTTGATATATCCCAACACCAGGATATACCAGAGTATATGTAACAAAGGTAAAAGTATTGGAATATGAATAGGGGATTCAATAAATTGAGAGAAATCAAGAATCGAAATGAAATTGAAACAAGCATTAATAAATAGGTAACATCGTATATGAACAATGATTATCAAAGGTAACTGATATGATAAAAGAAATATAATTCACTCTTCTGAATTTAGAATAGGGGAAAAACTTGTCTTGCGCGTACTTAACCTGGTTCAACTCACCGCCTTCTGTCTCTAGCCTGCTCTGCCTTGTTAACACTGAACCAATCATAGAAAGATAGTCGTTTAGATAGCTTACTATATACGTGTATCTCGAATTGATATCACGTAACCTTATCAGTCTACCCATGCGTTTCTATCTGACTCGCATATATACACATATAATTATATAGCACATAAGATTCACATAATCACGTAAAGCACATAGCACATAAAGCACATAATTAATTTTTAGACTTATAATTATTTTTAGAATTAATTTTAGACTCATACTTATAAATACTAACCCTATCTAATTTTATTACAATTTTTCGGGATTTATTCGACTCAAAGTGTGAGTAATAGAATACCACATGATAACCTCTGTCAGTGATTTGACTGATGCTCAGAAGATTATGCTTCAGTCCATCCACCAGAGCTACATTCTCTATTGCTACCTTTCCAATTATCAAGTTGCCATATCCCAGAGTGTGTCCTACATTTCCATCTCCATAAGATACATCTGGGCCAGCCTTCTTCTCAAATTCTGACAGCAGGGATTTATTCCAAGTCATGTATCCTGAACATCCACTATCCAAGACAAGTATATTTTTCTTGTTACCCTGCAATCAGAAGAATAATTAATTAGAAGGATTTTTAAGGACCCACACTTGTTGGGCCTTCTTTTTGGACAACTTAAGCCTTTGTGTGTCAGGAGTACTTTTGACAGTTTTTTCTTTGTCAGGATTTGTCTTGTCAGAAGCAGATTTAGTAAAACCAACAGAATTAAGCACACAAGCAAATTTATTAAACTTAGGCAAAGGTTCATAATAATTATGGTACAACTTGTGATAAGAATTACAAGTATAAATCGAATGCCAACTACTACCATAATGAAAATAATGATTTTGTGGTTTATAAAATAGCATTTTTCATTTTCTTACTCCTCCTGCAATCAATAGCAAGATGATTAGTATTTCCACAGTTAAAACAAGTTTTTCTAGGAGCATTGGGAACAACCTTATAATTCGAATCCTTAAAAATACCTTGCTTACCATTCCTGTTTGTTTTAGAAGTTTTTATTTGAGGTTTGTCAGTAACCTCAGATATTTTCTTTTTCAATTGTCTTGCTAACAAAAGTCCTATGTTCTTTTCATTATCAACAGACTTAATGGTTTCCTTTCTTTGAGATTTATTACTTACCAGTTTTTCTTGTGATACTAATGTTGAACCATTTTCAAAGATGGATTTGGGTTCACCAACTTCTGAAGAAATAAACTTAACAGGAGCTTTAAGGGAAATTTTATTTTCAGTGTCCACATCCTTAACTCCAACCTTATAGCCTAGGCATTCTTTCCAGTTTTTCTTTGAGATCATCTCATGAACCTTTTTTCCTGAATCAGTCCAGGCCTTAATGATTTTTCTTTCATTTTCTAAATCTATTTCCAACATACTGTATCTAGCCTCAAGAATTTTTACTGTATGTTTCGCTCTCTCACATTCTTTCTTCAAATCTATCTGATTTATTAAGTCAGACTCTAACTGTTCATTCCTAGATTTCAGGATCTCAATTTTAGTTATAAGTCTATCATTTTCTAGAGTCTTATTTTTAAAATTACCATGCAGAGATTTAAGAATAGATTTTAATTCAGAAATATCTTCACTATTAAAAGAGAAGAAGGAAGTTGGTACCTTAGACTCAAAGGAGGCAAGATCATCAAGACTAACCATTAGTGCATAGCATTTGTCTTCATTTTCAGAATAAGAGGAGTCCATCGAATTCTTGCTTGATGTGATCAGGGCTTTGTTCTTCCCTTTATCATGCTTTGTTTTCTTGCACTCTGTGGCAAAGTGACCAGGTTCATCACAGTTGTAACACTTGATCTTTGTCATGTCTACCTTTCCAGCTTTAGAGTCCTTTCCATCTTTTCTCCCAGTTGACTTCCTTTCACCTCCAGTAAACTTCTTCCTGAAGCTTCTGTTGTTCTTAGACTTCCTGAATTGCATCCTCCTTAAGCCATTAACCAGCAATGCGGCCATTTGCATAACATCAGAATCTGTCATGTTCTCATCAACTTCAGAATCAGTATCATTATCAGGATTTGATGATGAGTCATCAGTATCTGATTCTGGAAAAATTTTCTTCTTTCTTATAACTCCAACATACTTTTATTCTGAAGCTTTATCATTTACTTTCAAAGCAACAAATTTCCCTTTGCTGCTTTTCCTCTCTTTTCTTTGCTGGACTTCCAAATCATGAGTTCTCAGCATGACATAGACTTCATCCAGAGTAATTATTTCCAAATCATACCGATGTCGTATGATTGACATCTGAGTCTCCCATTCTTCACTTAAGGCTATCAGAAACTTGGTGTTTGAATCATCTCGATCATACACCTTTCCCACCAAAGACAGATTGTTGAGCAAGGTCAAAAATATGTCATAGATGTCAGTGAGACTTTCTTCAGGCTTGGCCTCAAAGTGTTCATATTCTTGAATCAGAACAACCCTTCTGTTCTTCTTGATGGCCATGGTTCCTTGACATTGAGTTTCAAGAGCATCCCAGATCTCTTTGGCAGTTTTGTAGGCTATTGCCCTGTTTGACATCACAGAATCAAGACTATTATGCAAAATGTTTCTTACCTTTGCATCTTTCAGCAAAACTACTTTCTCTTCTGGTGTCCACTCACTCTTCTCCTTTAGCTGATAGTGTTCAGCAACAGTAGGAGTTGCAGGCACCAATTTTGTTGGCATGTATGGTCCATCATTAATCATATCGAGATAGTCTGGATCTGTAGCTTCGAGGTGCATGAGCATCTTTACCTTCCATGTAGGATATTCAGTCTTTTTCAGAATGAGAATTTTAATACTTTCATACTTGTTCAGAGACATGTTTAGATTGTTTCTGATTGTAAGTTTATCAGTGAGCTCTGATACCAATTGTTGCCCAGTGAAGATACAATTGTTTAAGGGGGGTTGGATATAATTGTATAAATATTTCGAACAAGTAATAAAATATAACATCTTTTTATATATCTGATAAAAACTGTTACAAAACTCTCTCAAGAAATACCGATGTTCTTGAGAGCTGCTAGGTCGAATGATACTCGAGATCGATACACTAAGTGATGACCTAAACTGTGTTTATATACTACACAGCTACAACAAATCAATCTAAGATATGCATTATTAAAAGCTAACTGAAACTGATACATATCTTTAACTAAATAGATAAAGTCCTATAACTCAGACGTAAAAGATATCTGCTCCACGATATAATGAACATAACAAATCTTCTAAGCTAACTGTATTCAAATACTGATGACATCCAAATGCTGATGATGTGTCAAATCCTGACGACATATCAGATACTGATGACACCCGAACAGCCAGATCCTGAGCTTCTTCTGATCATTGAGAATTCAATATGTAACACGACACATATTTTAATTTAAGGCAAGCTCTTATTCTGTATAATAACTTATTTTTAAAATTTTCTTTTTTCTGAATAAAAACTAAAATATTAAATTTTAATTTAAAAAAAATATTAAAAATAAGTTATGGAACTATACTAGATAAAACCCTTAAAATGTGTGTCGAAATCTCGATTTCAAATGTTAAAAAACTACCAAAACTGAGGGAATAACAAATTTCAAGAGTTTTTAAATTGGCTTCTGAACTTTCCTATATTACAAAAACACTTATTTAAAAATCTTAGGTCAATAGTACTAAATTCAATAATTCATCAAAACTTTTTTTGGTTTTTTATTATGGGTTTTTCTCACGCCAGGTTACGCGACATGAATTCGTCGATTGACGAATCGGATCTTGGCACATTGTGTGCATGTGCACATGTTAATTACAAAAAAATAAAATTGGTTCATTTTAATTATTACGGATCTTGTATGCGTAAGGGATTTATCATAATCGTTAAAGAGTAGGAATCCTTGCAATGTGTCACACCACAGAAAACCCCTATTTACAATGTTTCAATTTTTCTTAAAAAATAATTTAAATTTGTATAATATTTGACCAAATAATAAATAATTATTACAATACATGAAAAAATTATAATGTGAAATTAAATAAAATTAAAAATAAAATTAGTTAAACCAACATAATATAAAATTTATTTATAAAATCAGAAAAATACTCCAATATTGATAGGGATAAATAAATCATGATTACGTAGTTAATGTTGCATTAATTACATATGAATTGGGCAGCAAAGCCCAATAGGAAGATGTATGATATTCAGAACAAAAAGGTTAAACACGTTGATCAGGCCTGATGGATCAGATCAGGCCTGATGGAACAAAGAAGGCCCAAAACCCTGATTATTAATTAATTTTGTAATTAATTAATAAGGGAGAAAAATAGCTATTAAGATAAGTCCTAGTTGGGATATAAATCCTTGTAGATTGGACTCCAAGGAACCTCATAGGATAAGGAATCAGCTTCCTACTTCCTAGGACTCCAAAGTCCATTCTAATTCAGAGACTTGACCACCAAGTCTCCTATACCAAGTCCAATTCAAGGACTTCCAACATCTATATAAGGGCCTCACCCCACAGATCAGAACGACGTTTTAGACTTAGTCCTTGGAGGGCATGAAAGTCACTATGTCCTTGGTGAGCCCTCGCCGCCATAGCCCCGAGGGCAAGTATCACCAAGAACTACGTTTTTTGACTTGATCCTTGGCAATCAGCAAGGTACGTAGGCATCTTGTTAAGGCAGATTGAGTCACGAAACACAAGAGCAGTCAAATCGAGCCTCGAAGCTCACGTTCCTTAGTAATAAATATAGCAATTATTCATCTTAGTTTTTGATCCATAACATTTGGCGCCGTCTGTGGGAAAGCACAACAACAACCATGGCGAGAACACGGAGAACAATTAGAGCTCTGGAGGAAGGAACACCATCGGGGACAACTCAGGTGATTTCATCAACCGTGGAGATACCTCCTCATTCAACTTATGCACCTACCCAAGGGGAAGCCCAGACATGGGCAACTCAACCTCAGCCACAAGGGATGATTCCCCCGGCTATTCAAGGTACGAATCCCCAAGTTCAACAACTACATGCACCTGTGAACTCTCGACCCATTGGGTACGATTATTCAACTGTTGTGACCACTAACCCCCCTTATGGGATGCCCCTTCACCCTGAGATGGGAGGAAGTGGACATGTTGGACGGAGTGAAGCACGAGGGCGATCGTCCCTACATACGAGGTTTGGCTCCTATCCCTGAGGATCAGGAGTTTTCTGGTCCTTACACTGAGAGAGACTCTGAATCTTCGGATGATGAAGTAGCCCCAAGAAGAAGACGTGTTGGCAAAGAACCGATGGCTGATGGAAGCCAACGTCCTTAAAGCACCCAAGGGACAAACTCCCAGGAAGTGCAGGAAAGGATCAGGGCTCATGAGGCTGAGATTCAAAGGCTGAGGTGCGACTTGGAGACACACCAGACTACCAGACCCCCACTACCTCCCAGGAGAAATCCTCCTCCTATCATAGACCTGGATGGTCTAGTACGGAGAAGGGCTGTTGTCCCAAGGGCTGATCCAAGCAATCTTCTTCCCCTTGGAGATCCTGATGATCCTACTCCGCCCTTTACTGAAGAAATAATGAATGCCCATATCTCAAGGAAGTTCAAGATGCCAACTATCAAAGCTTATGATGGCACAGGAGATCCCGCTAATCATGTTAGGACATTCTCTAATGCACTGCTGCTGTAGCCCGTGAATGACGCTATTAAGTGTTGGGCCTTCCCTCAAACCCTGTCGGGTATGGCTCAAAGGTGGTATAGTCGCTTGCCCCCAAACTCTATTGGGTCGTTCAGAGAATTAAGTCAGGCTTTTATTAAGCAATTCATTAGCGGGAGAGTTCACGAGAAAAGTTCAGCATCTCTTATGAGCATTGTGCAAGGAACAAAGGAATCCTTGAGAGACTACCTGAATCATTTCATAAAGGAGGCTTTAAAAGTAACTGACCTTGATGATAAGGTAGCCATGATAGCACTGCAGCAAGGAACTAAAGATGAGTTTTTTAAGATGAGTTTTTTAAGATGTCCTTGGCCAAACGTCCCCCTGAAAGCATGTTACAGCTCCAGGATAGGGCAGGGAAGTATATCAAGGTCGAAGAAAGCATGAGGAAGACCGTAGTGAGTAATGAGCCCACTGGAGGCAAGAAGCGGAAAACTGATCTGGAGTATATCGCTAAGGACAAGTATCCTAAAACCGAACAAAACCCTGATTCAAACCCCAAGAAGGGAGGACCTGGGCAAAAGTTCACTGAATATGCTAAGCTGAATGCTCCTAGAAGCCAGATCCTGATGGAAATCAAGAAAGATCGAGATATCCATTGGCCTAAGCTCTTGAAGGCTGATCCTGCCAAACTAGATAAGAGCAGGTATTGCAGATTTCACAAAGATGTTGGTCATGACACCGATGAGTGTAGACAGCTGAAAGATGAAATGGAGTTCCTCATTCGAAAAGGAAGATTGAATAAAAACACTGGAGAAGGAGGGGATAGGAATAACAATGGAATGAAGAACTTTGAAGATCATAGGAGGGACCAAAACCATCAGGGGCGGAATCCCCAGCCTAGAGGACCGGTTATAAACACAATTTATGGAGGGCCGCGACCTCGAGGGCCTGTGATAAACACAATCTTTGAAGGACCAACCGCTGTTGGATTATCCAGAAACTCCACAAAAGCATATACTAGAGAGGTTATGCATATTGTTGGAGAAGCCCTGAAGAGGGCCAGGACAGAAGTAACATTGGCTTTTGATAATTCTGACCTAGAGGGTGTGAAATTTCCTCATGACGACCCGCTGGTCATAACACCAATAATAGGAAATAGCCCAGTCAAGAGGGTCCTTGTGGATAATGGTGCTTCAGTGGATATCTTGCTCCATGACGCCTTTCTAAGGATGGGATATAACGACTCCTAATTGACCCCAACCGACATGCCGATATATGGATTTGCGGGAGTAGAATGTCATGTGGAAGGGATAATCAAGTTGTCTACCACCATAGGTGTAAGTCATATGTCATAGCCTATTTGTATATTCGAGGATTCTACTCAACTCAAATAAGAATGTAATAAGTAAATAGTGGATCGACCGTCAGAGAGATCTCGCAAAGTAATATCTGTCAAAGGATTCAGAAACAAGGTTCATCTACAGACTTGAGGAGTTAATTCACTGGAAGAAGTTCAAGAAGTTGATCATGCCTCAGTGATATAAATCAAGATCGTGGATTTAATCAAGTGACAGAGATCTCGTCAGAGTATCATTAATTACAAGGATTTAATCTGAAGAAAATCAAAGCGTCAAAGTCAAGACATGAAGAAACGTCACGGAAGTTAGTCACTCATGAACCAGACAGTACATCGAGTGTCAACATTGAAGTGGTGGAATTGATTCATAATTTTCAGTGATTTTCAGAAGATCTGCAGAAGGATGGGTGCTGTTGAAGACTAGAATTAATTCTCTATTAATTAATTAAGTCATCTAATTTAATTAAGAAAATAAATTATATCTACGAAGAATAATTTATTTATTAATTAAATTAATTGATTAATTAATTCTGAATTAATTTTAGGAATTTTCAGAATTTAAATTGGATTAAAATCTGCATTAAATCAACAAGACAATTGAAAATGAACTAGCATGACAATCAGGATTGTCATACCGATTGTCATGCTAGGCCATTTTCAATAGTCTCACCGAAAGTTACACTAGGAGGAGGATTGTCTTGCTAGTTCATTCTGATTGTCATGCTAGTTCATTCTGATTGTCATGCTAGTTCATTCAGATTGTCTTGCTAGTTCAATCCATTGTCCTACCGAAAGTCTTGCCAGCTATAGGATTGTCATACCAATTCAATTCTATTCGGTTGTTGATTAAAAAAGAAGCAGAGAGTCATTCAACTCAATCATCCATCCAACAGACTGAAAAAATACAAGAACAAAGAAAAAAAGCAGCCGCCTTTAAACATTTTATTTTCTTCTCTGCTTACATCAAGATCAAAATTCTAGTTTGTTAATGTTAAATCCAAACCACTAGAATTATTTATCTTGTTCTTGTGTAACAATCTAGCGGATCAAAATCCCTAGAACTTAATCTCAAATCGCGTTTAGCATTTGATTCTAATTATTGCAAAAATAGAAAAAGTTCATGTCGAATTTATTCTAGATTTGTGATAATTGATTTGAGATTAATACCTTGTAATCGATACAGTTGTTGTAACACCTTTCAAGTTTAATAATATTTTTATTTAACTTGAATTTTGTTTCACATTTTTTATTCCGCATTTAATTCGATTATTCGGTACTGTTTGTATTCAACCCCCCCTTCTACAAACACATTGGGACCCAACAATTGGTATCAGAGCCTTCTGATTAACGAACAAATCAAGATCCTAGACTTTTGTGATTTTTCAACTCCTTGAATTCTTATTTATTCAAAAATTCATAATGACTTCACATAAAGTTGGAACCGTTAAAATTCCACAATTTGATAAAGAGAATTATATCATGTGGAAGAAGAAGATGCTATTATTTTTACAAGTTGCAAATCCCAAATATTCAAACTTGTTAAAGAAGGGTATAAAAACTCCGATGGTTATTGAACCGGAGGTAATAATAGATGGTGTGGTGACTACTGAAGCTAGAACCTATCCAAAAGAGCCTGAAAATTTTACTCCTGCTGAGAAGGAAGAAGCCTCCTTGGATGCCAGCCTTCAATTAATATTAATTGATTCCCTTGATCCCTTGATGAACAGACATGTGATGAACTGTAAAAATTCCAAACACATGTGGGAAACTATTGAGGTGATTAATGAAGGCACAGAGGAAGTTAGGGAGAACAAGTTGGAAATCCTAACCTCTGAATATGAACATTTCAAATCAAATCCAGGAGAAGGAATTACTGAAGTGTTTGAGAGGTACAATGGTTGATCAACAACCTGAACATCAATGGAAAGTATTATTCAATCAGGGAGGTCAACAAAAAGTTCCTTTTAACACTGCCAGCTCATCTTGAACATAGAATCACTGCCATTAGAGAAGCTAGAGATCTGAGTGAGATTTCTTTGGACAGGCTCTATGGAGTGTTAAAAACCTATGAGTTGGAGCAGATTCAACAGAAGGAAGTCTACGGGAAGGATAGAATGGTCAGCACATCTACTGCACTTGTAGCTGAAGGTCAACAACAACAACAATCTCAACAGTTAGAAAGAATGGTACAGTTTTCCAAGGGTGAGGAAAATGAGTTAGTAGCAGAATATGATCCTCCTACTACAAATCAATCAAGTGATGATTTTTATTCCTTGGAAGAGCTGGAGCAATTGGAAGATGAATCAATGGCCCAAATTGTCAAGAGATTCTCCCATGTCAGATTCAGGAGGAATCCCAAGCTTAAGTACAAGTCCAACTACAACAAATTCCAGAAAGGTGGATCTTCATCCTTTAACACCAGCAGTGGTGGGTACAAAATAGGGATGGTTGATCGAAGCACCATTAGATGCTATAACTGCAATGAGTTGGGACACTTTGCCACAGAATGTAGGAAGCCAAAGCAAGTAAGAAAGAACTCTGAAAGGGCTTATCTGGCAAAGGGAAGAAGCTGGGATGATACTGACAGTGAAGATGAAGAAGAAGGAAATCTTGCTCTTATGGCTATTGATGGAAAAGCTTCATCGTCAAGAATAGAGGTAAAACTTTCTGATGCTGAAATGGTTTATCATCTAAGAGGTAACTTAGATTGTGCACGTCGTGATAATGAACTGTTAAGTTTAAAGATCACAGACCTTGAGAAAGAGGTCAATGAATTAAGACTTGTGCATATTAATCAAGACAAATTAAAAGAACAGGTATCTTTTCTAGAGAATAGAGTTGACTGTTATAGAAAACTCGAAACTATTCTCAAAGACAAGATCACCGGTCTTGAGACTAAGGTTAGAGCCTACTTCAATTCTTGTTCGAAGGCTAAAGAGTTCTACAGTAAGCAAGCTGTTAATCAAACATCTGGAATAGGTTATGATTACAATGCTGCTATTGGAGAATTAGGCATAAACTCCCCTCCTCATGTCTGTGCTAAAGGGAGGGAAGTACCACATGTGCTTAAGGGTGTTGATGAACCCCTCTATAAAGCATCAATTGCTGAACCATTTGATGCGACCTCTTCTGTTATTCAAGAAGAAATACGTGCTGAAGATCTTGCTAATGAGAAGGTTGTTTCCAAGTCAAGTGAGTCGAAAGTTCCAGTCAAATTTGTGAAAGCAACTGAGACTAACTCAGACACACATGAGTTGGATAACAATAATGCCATGTCTACCATGCATAAATTGCCTGCTGTTAATCACTCTCATAAAGCATGTGGTGTTGCTCATTGTATGTCTTGTGCTTTTAATATGATGTATGCTTATTTTAATGGTAAGCATGTGTCTAATGATAAGACTACTCCTCGTCAGCATGTGAATAACAAGAAGCATGATAGGTCTAAGACTGCCAGTCCTTCTAAGGCTAGAAAGGAGACATTTGTGCCTAAGCTTAAACAGAAATTTGTTAAGGCTGTTTACAAGGTCAAATGTTCAGTCATTGAGAAAGTTGAGACAATTAAAATTAAAAATGTTGTTTTGCCTGACAAAGGACAGTTCTACAAGTATGCCGGGCCCAACCAAGTTTGGGTTCCGAAGAAGGTCTAATCCATTTGTAGTGCAGGGCATTAAACAAGTATAACCGGTAGTGTGGATTCTTGACAGTGGATCATCAAGACATATGACCGGAGATAGAGCCCTGCTATCAAATATGGTTGAGAAAGCTGGCCCCATGGTTACCTTTGGAGATAACAGCAAAGGTGTATCCGAGGGATATGGCTGTTTGCAAGCTGGGAATGTTATCATTGTAATTTTGTATATTGTGCTAGGTTATTATCAGGAAGCAGTATCTAACATATAGCACCAGTGACGAGACTTGAGAATATTATGACATATCAGGCACCTGCTGCACATTACACTTGGAATTGTACTCTAGTAAGATGTGTACAAGTGTACTCCTGGTTGGTGAGTCAAAAGAGGAAGTCAATGCACCTCAGTTCATGGACTTTGCAGTTGCAGATCTATTGGACTATGCAATCTCTTCTTCCCAATCTCACTTCAGGTTGGTATGAACTAGTGTACTACTCAAGCAATCGTCAAGGACATGGTATGGCACTCTAACAGAAGTTATAATTTTATATGAACTAGTAGAGTCGTCATATTTTTAACTCTCTTATCATTAAGCACAATCATATTGTTTTATATGTGCAGTGATATATTGGTTATGCAACATAACAATTAGTATCTAAAGTACTTGACAAGTATCGGTCAATGATATATTGTTAACATTATGTTGCAGATATTTGTAACCTTTTGACATGAATGAGAATTACTTAGACTTTACCCTAAGTGATCAATGTTTTATCAAAAACTCATTCATTTTGAAAAACAAAAATTAAACTTCTTTCTACATTAGTGATTTCTTATTTCATGTAAAATCTTTTGAAATCACTATTGTAAATCATTTTCTCTCTATTACCATATGGTCTGTGTTATAGGTTCAGTCTCCAATGACTTTCTTTCATTGACAGTCATGAGGTTGAAAACCCATAACGTCTATCCCAGACTGTAAAGACAAACACAAAAACAGAACCAACCAACACTCTCTTACCACTAAATGTAGTATGAATGAGTGTGAGGGAGATAGTGCCTTAGTGCACCACATAAGGAAGGTTCTGTAGTCAACCCAGTAGCTCTGTCTCCTACATAGATGAGTAGTATTTAAACCGAGACAACTGCTAGCCCCCATACATCTTCTCAAAAAGATGTAATGGCTGAAAAGGCACAAAAACAGTTACTAGATTCATTCTCTCAACAGGGTGAGTCTATTGAATTTTGCCTGTCGGCCAAGGTATCCGATGTAGTGTCACCACTTCAAACATAAACAATTCTTGATGCACAAGGAGAGGTTACACACACAAAGGATGAGTTGACGGAAACAAGAGTTTCAACCATTTTAAGGTCAGATTCGATTGTTCAAGGTTCGTTAGTGGACCAATTGCCTTTACATGTGTTAGGAGAGGATACTGATCCAAAAGCCATATGTCAGTGGTCAGTGTCTACCTCCCCAGGCTTAAATCCCCTGGATGCATCTGCGGATAGTGGATCTGACATAGGTGCAGATCGGCAACTTGTTGACAATGATTCAGATATTACCTGATGAGTCACAAGGAAATGTCTTCACAGACATTAGAAGGGAACTTTGATCTTTATGCTAAATTCTTTGGATCATTGTTTACCTTCCCAGAATTCAAATCTGGAACCCTAAAAGGGAAACTAGCAACTTGTAGATTATGACTCAGATTCATCTGACGAGTTTAACAGGGATGGGGATTTGTGAACTCCCATTGCACCACCTGTGACCTCCTTAAGGATGGCTAAGGTGATTTTCCTTGCAGGTACAACTGGATTATGGAGCTATGAGAGAAGAGTGATACACTTGTGAGAATGAGTGTAAACACGAGTGGAGAGAAGAGTGAAACACATGTGAGGTACACTAAACAGAATCACACACTCACAGTGAGGTAGAAAAAGAAACTACTTGTTATTTCTTTTCCAACCAAGTGAAATATGAGAACTCCTTCAGACGACGGCATACATTCCTTCTTTAAGGGGGAGATAAAAGCTTAAGAAATAGTTTGGAGGATTCCTCAACTAAGGGGGAGAAATAGCAGGGAGGAAGAAAAAGATCCTAAAAATGTACACTACACCACACCATTGTTGTTTCTAACTACGGATCCTATTGTACGGGAGAGGTGGTAAACACAAGGTGATTTCCTAGTAAGGGAAGAAGCTGTTAGGGGAGTACCATTGGTTTTTATCTGCGGATCCTATTGTACGGGAGAGGTGGTAAAACGAAGGTGATCTTCTTTAATCAGTTGATTCTCATAGGGGGAGAAGCAAGAGATATGGGCTTCTCAACAGGAAATGTGGTTGTACAAATGAAGATGGAACTACTTGAAGATATGTTCAGTCTAGAGGAACATCTACTTGGAATCTGGAAAATGTTAAATCTCATCCAGAACATCTAGGTATTTGTGTGTTATTGTCTAACAAACAAATAGGGGGAGATTGTAAGTCATATGTCATAGCCTATTTGTATATTCGAGGATTCAACTCAACTCAAATAAGAATGTAATAAGTAAATAGTGGATCGACCGTCAGAGAGATCTCGCAAAGTAATATCTGTCAAAGGATTCAGAAACAAGGTTCATCTACAGACTTGAGGAGTTAATTCACTGGAAGAAGTTCAAGAAGTTGATCATGCCTCAGTGATATAAATCAAGATCGTGGATTTAATCAAGTGACAAAGATCTCGTCAGAGTATCATTAATTACAAGGATTTAATCTGAAGAAAATCAAAGCGTCAAAGTCAAGACATGAAGAAACGTCACGGAAGTTAGTCACTCATGAACCAGACAGTACATCGAGTGTCAACATTGAAGTGGTGGAATTGATTCATAATTCTCAGTGATTTTCAGAAGATTGTCAGAAGAATGGATGTTGCTCAGGGTTAGTATTAATTTTCTATTAATTAATTAAGTCATATAATTTAATTAAGAAAATAAATTATATCTGCAAAGATTAATTTATTTATTAATTGAATTTAATTGATTAATTAATTCAGAATTAATATTAAGGTTTTCAGAATTTTTATTTGGTTAAAATCTGTTTTAATTCTAAAAAGACAACTGATTGTACTAGTATGACAATCGGTATGACAATTGATAGTCATACCGAAAGTCATGCTAATTCAGTTGAGTGTCTTGATAGAATTATTATTTAGATTAAAATCACTTATTAATTCAGCAAGACAATTCATTTGAATTAATATGACAATCGGTATGATAATCAATAGTCATACCGAAAGTCTTGCTAGTTCATTTTGATTGTCTTGCTAGCTCTAAAGATTGTCACACCGAAAGTCTTACTGAGCAAAGGATTGTCATACCAGATCAATTTTCCATTCGGCTGTTTGATAAAAGAAGCAGAAGACCAAGTCATTAAACAGATACAGAAAACATCCAGAGAAAAGAAGTCAAGAACATACAGAGAGAAAAAGCAGCCAAATATTTCATCTTATCTGCTAATTCAAAGATCAAATTTCTAGCTTGTAAAGTTAAATCCAATCAACTAGAAATCATTCTCTTGTTCTTGTTTAACAATCTAGCGGATCAAAATCCCTAGAACTTAATCTCAAATCGCGTTTAGCATTTGATTCTAATTATTGCAAAAATAGAAAAAGTTCATGTCGAATTTATTCTAGATTTGTGATAATTGATTTGAGATTAATACCTTGTAATCGATACAGTTGTTGTAACACCTTTCAAGTTTAATAATATTTTTATTTAACTTGAATTTTGTTTCACATTTTTTATTCCGCATTTAATTCGATTATTCGGTGCTGTTTGTATTCAACCCCCCATTCTACAAACACATTGGGACCCAACAATAGGTCAGGAACCAAGGCAAGCAACGCAGATGTTGGACTTTGTGGTAGTAAAGGCTAGTTCAACTTATAATGCTATCATGGGAAGAACATGGATACATACCTTCAAGGCAGTCCCTTCTTCCTACCATTCAGTTATGAAGTTTCCCACCCAGAATGGGATTGGAGAAGAGAGAGGAGATCAAAAAATGGCTAGAAGCTGTTATGTAGCCTCCTTGAGGGCAGATGGAGTTGGGGGGCAGGTTCTTCCTATTGAAGATATGGATATCCGAGAGAATTATGAGAAAAGAGGAAAGCCAGCAGAAGGCTTGGTTTCGATTTCTTTAGCCCCCGAGAATCCTGAGAGGTTGACTTTCATTGGAGCCACACTTGAGGAGCCCCTTAGAGGGAAGTTGTTGAGATTTTTGCAAGAAAATAGTGATGTGTTCGCATGGTCAGCAACTGATATGCCAGGCATATACCCGGAGCTGATTACTCACAAGTTAAACGTGGACCCAAACCGGAAGACAGTGAAACAAAAGAAAAGAAACTTTGCCCCGGAAAGACAAGAGGCTATAAAATAGGAAGTAGAAAAACTCTTAGAGACTGGTTTCATTGAGGAGATTCAATTTCCGGAATGGTTAGCAAACCTTGTAATGGTGAAGAAGGCCAATGGAAAGTGGAGGATGTGTATAGACTTCACTGATCTGAATGAAGCATGCCCTAAAGACTGTTTTCCATTGCCAATAATTGATACTTTGATTGATGCCACTGCTGGGCATGAGATGATGAGCTTCATGGATGGATTTAGCGGATACAATCAGATTAAGATGCACAAGGATGACATTCTAAAGGTATCATTCATCACTGACTTTGGTGTTTATTATTATCTTGTTATGGCATTTGGTCTTAAGAATGCAGGAGCCACCTATCAAAGGTTGGTAAATAAAATTTTTAAGGATCTTATTAGTAAGACTATGGAAGTCTATGTTGATGACATGTTAGTCAAGAGTCTAGTAAAGACTGATCATATAACCCATTTGAGGGAAGCTTTTGAGATCCTGAGGTACCACAAGATGATGTTAAATCCTACAAAGTGTGCTTTCGGAGTAGGATCTGGAAAATTTTTGGGATTGATGGTCTCCAAGAGAGGGATCGAGGCTAACTCCGATAAAATAAAGGCAATCCTGGACATGGAATCACCAAAAACTGTCAAGGATGTTCAGAAGCTCACAGGAAGGGTTGCTGCACTGGGATGATTCATCTCCAAGTCAGGAGATAAGTGCTTGTCATTCTTCAAGTCACTAAAAAACATTAAGGACTTTGTATGGAATGAGGAAAACCAGAAAGCATTCGAAGAATTGAAGAAATATATGGCCCAGGCCCCGTTTTTGGCCAAGCCAGCTTTGAATGAAGTTTTATTCTTGTACTTAGCCATTTCAGAAAGTGTCTTGAGCGCTGTATTGGTTAAGGAGGAATTGAAAGTCCAGAAACCCGTATACTATGTCAGCAAAATTCTGCATGGTGCTGAGTTGAATTATTCAACTATTGAGAAATTTGCTCTAGCCTTGGTGATGGCTTCAAGAAAGTTACGTCCCTACTTTCAGGCTCATCAAATTGAGGTGCTAATAAATCAGCCCCTGAAAAATATCACTCATAGTCCCAAGGCTAGTGGGAGGTTGATCAAGTGGGCAATAGAGCTGGGAGAGTTCGACATTAAGTACAAGCCACGGACGGCAATAAAAGCCCAGGCATTAGCTGACTTCGTGGTGGAATATACCATATCCAACCAAGAAGTCGGGGGGCAGGAAGATACTATACCTCAGGACAAGGAAATTCATAATGGGAACAAAGAGAAGGCTGATAAGGAGAAAGAATATTGGGTTCTCTATTTTGATGGAGCATCAAAAAGAAACTCAAGTGGAGCAGGATTGGTTTTACAAAGCCCTGATGGGTTCTTGATTGAGTATGCCATGAAATTAGACTTCCCAACCACAAATAATGAGGCAGAATATGAAGCCCTGATAGCTGGCCTCGGCCTAGCAGGGACACTTAGAGTCAAAAACTTAAAAGTCCGTGGAGACTCGAAGCTGGTCATATCCCAGGTAAAGGGAGAATTTGAGGTAAGGGATGATACGATGGCTAAGTATGTCCGCCTAGTAAGGGGTGTGATGACCCAATTCAATGAATGCCATGTTGAGCACATTCCAAGGGAGGAAAATGCTAAGGCAGATGCGTTATCAAAGTTTGCTTCATCCGAGATAGAAGAAAGTTCAGGAAGTGTGTACTTCCGCGTTTTGAAGACACGGAGCATAGATGTTAAGCTCGCAGCTCCTGTAGGCCTGGGGACGTCATGGATAGATCCCATTAAGGCCCACATTCAAACCGGTTGGTTGTCAAATGATGTTACTAAGCACGGAAGTTAGCTGTTCGGGCACTAAGGTACTCTTTGATAGAGGGGATTTTGTACAAAAGATCTTTCGTAGTTCCTTACTTAAGGTGTCTCAGGCCCGATGAGGCACGCTTGGCTCTTGAGGAAGTACATGAAGGTATTTGTGGGCAACACTTGGAGGGCAGGGCCTTGGCTCATAAGATAACCCGTGTAGGCTTCTATTGGTCGGAAATGATGGCTGATGCCAAAGAATATGTGAAGAAGTGTGATCGCTGTCAGAAGCATGCACCTGTTGTTAGACAACCCCCCGAGATGCTGACCTTTATCAACTCGCCCATTCCCTTTGCTATGTGGGGAATAAATATTCTGGGGCCTTTTCCCATGGCCACGGCACAAAGGAAGTTCCTGATTGTAGCCATTGACTATTTCATTAAGTGGATTGAAGCCAAACCCTTGGCCAAAATCACAACTAAGCAGGTTGCACAGTTCCTGTGGGAAAATATCATGTGTCGGTATAGAATTCCCCGTATCCTAGTCACCGACAATGGAACACAATTCAACGAGGAATTCAAGAAGTACTGTGAAGAAAATGAAATTGAGTTACGATTCACCTCTATGGCTCACCCACAAGCTAATGGGAAAGCGGAGGTAGCGAATCGAATGATCCTGGATGAACTGAAGAAGAGGATCGAGAAATCGAGGAATAATTGGGTGGATGAGATACTTCCAATACTATGGGCCTATAGGACTACCTGCAGAGTCACGACTGGAGCAACTCCCTTCATGTTAGCATATGGGGCAGAAGCAGTTGTTCCCCTGGAGATATCACATTCCTCTCCCAGGATTTAAGGTTTCAATGCTGAGGAGAATGAGGAAGGACAAAGGTTAGCCCTGGACTTAATTGATGAAGTGCGAGATGAGGCACATGCGAAGATAGTGGAATATCAGAAAAAGGCTTCATTTTACTACAACCTAAGGGTTAAAGAAAGGTTCTTCAAACAAGGTGACCTAGTCTTAAGGAAGATAGAAGCTTCTGGTGTAGGACAGAAAGGGAAGCTTGCCCCGAATTGGGAAGGGCCATACAAAGTCAAAAGTGTTCAAGGTAGAGGAACCTACAAGCTGGAGACTATGGATGGTTTTGAAGTCCCGAAAACTTGGCATGCACAAAACCTGAAGATTTACTATGTGTAGGGTAGCTGAATACGATTCTCACTTGTCAAGATGACAAGTAGGTTGAAAAGCACCTTGAAGCTTTGCTTGCTTAGGATTTATATGTTCTAGTTTTATTTTGAGATTTATTAAGACTCATATAAGGGATGAATCCCAACCAATTTATGAAAATTCATAAAGTTCTCGAGATATGTTTGAATCTATATGGCAAGGCAAGTAAAACCAAATACATGAAATGCAAGCATAAATTCCGATAAATAAAGTAGATCAAATATTACAAGAGTTTGATAAATAAAGTCTCGAAAATAAGATGAAGTAAACAAGCCACGCAGGGCTGGAAAAGCTCTAACGAGTTGAGGTGCCATCGGCATCCATATCATCATCCCCACCGCTCTCGCTAGATGTCTATGTCGTCTCAGAGGAGGAGGAAGAGCTGTCATCCTCGGCAGGTCTGGAACAAGACTCGGGAGGAGGAAGAAGCGGGTCCTGAGGGACGTCACCCGAGACAACTACTCGAGCACAAAACCTCTGCAGCAAAGCCTCGTCATCAGGGCAGACATAGTCCGCCGGGTTAATATCAGGACAAGCCTCGTTCACGGTCCCAAGGGCCGTGTCCCAACCAATCCTAAAAAACCCGGGGAAGACTGAGTCATCCCTAATCCTTATGGACTGGGCAAACTCCTCCGAGTCCAGGTAGTTATCTATAGCTTTATCCTTCTCTGCCCGAAGTACCACCAGCTCGGCATTAGATTCTCCGAGTTCCTCCTCCTTGCGCTTGAACTTCTTCTCTAGAGCAGCATACTTCTTCTGCTGCCTCCTGAGGGCATTGTCGGCCTTGTCAGAAGCCCGCTTCCACGACTCGGCTTGCCTCACAGCGCCTTGGAAATAGGCGTTAGACTGAAATAAAACAATTAACGAAGTGTAAGGCAGGAAAATGCTACAAGTAAGAAAGATTAAAAAAAAGAGAAGGGAGGCATACCGAAGCTAGAGACTGAGCTCCCATGAGCTTTATCCTCTCAAGATCAGGGGTGGCCACCACATCAATAAAATCCTTGGGAGTCACACCATGGTAGGACCAATCCCAATCATGCTTCGTGGATCCAACCACGGTATCTCCTCGGCGGAATCCCCAGAGAGGCTGGAAGGCGCCTGTAGCAGCAACAGCAGGGGCAGCAGCAGTAATAGGAGCACTGTGGCCCTCAGCTCCCTCAGCTGAAGCTTCCCCCATGGGCTCCTTGTGCTTCCTCAAGAAGATAGGCTTCGTGGCCTTTCCTTGAGTGTCCAGGCCTGCAAGGCGAGCTTTCTTCATTCTAGCAGTTTCCTCAACAAGGGGCACGTTCTCCTCGTTGATCTCCTTGACAGCTGCAAGACAAGATAAAAAACAAAATAAGTGGCGTCAATAATGCATGAAATGAAATAAAATTGAGAAGGGAAGAAAAATACCCTGTTGAGAAACATAGGATAGTCCCACATGAATGAGGGAGAATTCCTCTAAGATAGTACAACTGGTAGTAGTGTCGTCGTCCCGAGTTAGCTCATTATAAATATTAGTTTCCTCGGGAGTTAAGTGAATGGATTTGAGGCTACCATCACTAACCTTCCCGAAGGAAGATCTGAATAGTGTGCCCCAGTCGTCATTCTCCCAACGTAACCCAACGAAACTATTCCTCCAGTTTTGGTTATTATCAAGAATGGAGGCGCCGTTAAAGATATGCTTACATTTGGGTCTTTGTTTGACATAGACCCAACCACAATTACCAGAAGCACTATTGTAACATTGAAAAACCTTCCTAAAAAAGCTACAAAAAGGGGAAAACCTTCTTTAAGGCAGCAAACCATAAAACATAAAATGTTCCTCCAAGCGTTTGGAGGAAGCTGACATGGGTTGATTTGTAAATCGGCTAAAAGATGAGGGATGAAGGGATGAAAAGGGAACCTAAGCCCAGCATCAAGGGCATCTGTATAGATAAAGAGAGTGTCGGGTTTCCAGTGGCAAGTACGGTCACCACCAGAAACTGAAACTAATCTAAGAGGAGGAAGAACGTTATAAAGTGCATTTAATTTATCGAAATCAATGTTGTGCCAAGTGTTACAATGATTAAAAGAATCGAGATGTGCAGTAGAGGGATATTCATCCCCCCTAATGTTAATCATATCGATTAAAGACATGAATGAAGAACGAATCTCGATATCCTTACCTTGTTTTGAAGCCGAGGCTATCTTGGCCGCCCTCTCGGAATTCTTGTCAGCCATTAGTAAAGCTGGGAAAAACCTGGAAACCTTGGAAAGAAAGGTGACTGGAAAACTAAAGGAAAATAAGTGATTGAGAGTTGAAGATTGTGTGAAGAGGTGAAATGAGAGGTGTGAGGAAATCACACTCTCATCCCACCTTTATATAGCCAAGAAGGAGGTGATTTGGGCCTTGAAAAGCCCATTTGGGCCCAAAAATAAGAAGGTTATGGAATTATCCAGGAAATTCCTGGAAAAATCAAGAGAAAAACTTGATTTTTTTGAAGATTCTGGAAGAATCCATAAAATCCTTAGTAGAGTTTGGAATTTGGGCTCAGAAATGACGCCCAATTCTAGAAAAATCTTGAAAAACCCAAGGCCCAGTACCAAGGCCCAAATACAAAAAGCCCTGTTTGAGGCCCAAATGATTTTTAGAAAAGCCAAGTCTTCAGGCCTAGGATTAATAAAAACATTGGGCCCAAAGGTCAGCCCAATGAAACCAGCCCAGAAAAGGGCCCAATTAGTTAAAAATACAAAACCCAGTTGAAATGGGCCCAAGTTATAAACCAAAAAAAGGGGGGATGGCCCAAAAGAATCCAGCCCAGGTTTAAGGGCCCAAATCCCAATTACAGAAATATATGCAAGAAATTAATATATTTAAGACCCATTCGACCAGGAAACATGAAGAAATCCTGATCGAAGATCCTGAGGTCAGAATCTTGTCGATTAAGGCTGAAAAATAAACTTAATTCGACCAGAATTGAGACTCATTCGACTAGAAATCAAGAGAAGATCCTGATCGAGTGGATCCTTCCCGAATTTCTGTCGACCTAGGCAACTAAGGGAAGTTAATTTGATCAAAACTAGGGCTCCTGACCGAAATTAAAATTTCCTACTCGAAAATTTTCTGCTCGAAAATTCAAAAAAGAAATATATATATATATAGGAAAAAATCCTGGCCGAAATTCGACCAGGATTCTTGCTCGAACCCATCCTCCTCGAAATACCGTCGACCAGGGCTGAATGGAGGGTAATTCGACCAGGATCCTGGTCGAATGGGATTCCTGGTCGAAATCAATATAAAAAAAAAAGAAAAAAGGAAAAAGGGGGAAGAAAAAGAAGAAAAATTCCTGGAAAATTACAGAAATTAAGAAAATTCCTTAAAATATTTTCTGAAAAATGTTAATATTTTCAGAAATAAGGAATAAATCCAGAAAATTGAGGATAAATCCCATAAATTAAAGGAAAAATCCAGAAAATTAAGGATGAATCCCAGAATTAAGGGAAAAATCCAGAAAATTAAGGATAAATCCCAGAATTTAGGGAAAAATTCAGAAAATTAAGGATAAATCCCAGAATTAAGGGAAAAATCCAGAAAATTAAGGATAAATCCCAGAATTAAGGGAAAAATCCAGAAAATTAAGGATAAATCCCAGAATTAAGGGAAAAATCCAGAAAATTAAGGAAAAATCCCAGAATTTAGGGAAAAATTCCTGAAAATTAAGATAATTCCTGAATAAAAGGAATAAAAGAAAATCGTTGTAGATGTGTAGGTCGCTTCACACTTTACGTAAAAATGACACCCTGGAAGGGAACGAAAGAACTTAACTTCTGCGAAACCTAGTCACTATTTCCCAAAAGTTGGGGGGCAAATGATAGGGATAAATAAATCATGATTACGTAGTTAATGTTGCATTAATTACTTATGAATTGGGCTGTAAAGCCCAATAGGAAGATGTATGATATTCAGACCAAATAGGATAAACACGTTGATCAGGCCTGATGGATCAGATCAGGCCTGATGGAACAAAGAAGGCCCAAAACCCTGATTATTAATTAATTTCGTAATTAATTAATAAGGGAGAAAAACAGCTATTAAGATAAGTCCTAGTGGGGATATAAATCCTTGTAGATTGGACTCCAAGGAACCTCATAGGATAAGGAATCAGCTTTCTACTTCCTAGGACTCCAAAGTCCATTCTAATTCAGAGACTTGACCACCAAGTCTCCTATACCAAGTCCAATTCAAGGATTTCTAACATTTATATAAGGGGCCTCACCCCACAGATCAGAACGACATTTTAGACTTAGTCCTTGGAGGGCATGAAAGTCACTACGTCCTTGGTGAGCCCTCGCCTCCATAGCCCCGAGGGCAAGTATCACCAAGAACTACATTTTTTGACTTGATCCTTGGCAATCAGCAAGGTACGTAGGCATCTTGTTAAGGCAGATTGAGTCACGAAACACAAGAGCAGTCAAATCGAGCCTCGAAGCTCACGTTCCTTAGTAATAAATACAGCAATTATACATCTTAGTGCCCGCAAGGGTTGGCTCAATTGGTTAAAGAGAGGATAATTATCCTCTTGGTCACATGTTCGAATCCCATGGGAGGAGAACTTATGATTATACCTCCTGAGTCAGAGCCTGTCGCTTAAATACGGTTTACCTTGGTTCACGTGGTTTGCAGGCTATTACGTGAGCCCGTAGGGTTTACCCAGTGCGCACCCAAAGGGTAGCGGCTGCGGGTTACCTACGATAAAAAAATAAAAAAATTATACATCTTAATTTTTGATACATAACAAATATCTCTAAAAATAAAATAATCGGGGTTAAAATATAAATAAATTTCACAGGAGCCCAAGGATAAAATTATGACATATTGTCCGGAAGGAAGAAAATAAAGCAGAGGATTTATGATACTATAGATCAATCTTCTGCTAGCAAAATTATTGTTCTTTTAAATTAAATGGAAGATGCCATTTTAATTGATCTTCTTTCTGATATCAGGCAATTGTTTTGGCTTCATCAATGGCTTTTTTACCAACTAAAGATCATTTCTTCTTTGCTTCAGGTAACCCTAAAACTTTTATGCATACATTGTAAGACTTAGTCGTCGCTTATGGTTCCCAAAATGTAGAGCCCACATTTTTGCCTTCCCTATATATGTACATACCGAAATTTTATAAAAATAGTTGATTACTTAGTCAGGATTATGGGCTTGGAAGTTAGCGGTTTGGAATAAATGTGCTTAATGAACTATATTAGAGGTTTGACTAAAAAACTTATAATCTTAATGTTTGATAGTTAGCATATGAATTGAACTAGCGGTTTGGACCTTATAAGCTAAGGGAGTGTATTCGATTGAGATTTTGAAGGATTGATAATAATTCATGGATTTACAAGTATTTCGTTGATTTCAAATGTTTTTAATTTTTAACGGAGTTGATAAAAAAATATTGCAGAGTTTTTATGATTTTGTGAAGTTTTTTACAAATCCTTCAAAATCTCATGTATTTTGGTGAGATTTTGAAATCCTTAAATGAATTAGTTGTTTCATTCAAAACATTCAAGTTGAACTCGCTAGTCAAAACAACCAATCAGTTTAAAGGATTTTTAAGGATTTTCAAATAATTTTGAGATTTTGAAATACTTAAATGAAACTATTTGAAATCTAATTTTTAAGGATTGGTTGTTTTGACTAGCGAATTGAACTTTAAATGTTTTGAACTTAAGGATTTGATAGATTTTAAATGATTTTTAAGGATTTTCAAATAGTTTCATTCAAAACATTTAAGTTCAATTCGCTAGTCAAAATTCAAGTTAGAAACCAAAATTTTGAAAATAATTTAAATTTATATTAAAGTACAAGTTAGAAACCAAAATTTTGAAAATTCAAAAATTCGTACAGGCTCCCGATTTTTTTGCCACTCTCATGCTCTTACATACACATGCTTTACTAAATTTTCATACTTGACCCAGATTTCTGTAATCTTGAAACCCATTTGGGTTAATTCATTTGGGTAGTTCCTTATGTGTTAATCTTCTTGGTAGGGGAAGGGAGAGGACTGTGTATAAAGTGTTAATTTTGTTTTACTTTTCTTGTGATTTTGACATATTAATAATTAATACTTTTATGGATTGCTTGTTGAATATTTGTGTTTAAATTGTTCAAGATAATAATTACAAGAGCAATGCTAGATCTCTAAAAGATGTGCAAAAATTGTCCCCGATTTACACATGACATTGATTGACATATTATCATTTGAGAACTGGTTTGAGGCCTCTATCATTACAATTTAAACTCTAGGTTATATGCTAATCTAAAGTGCTTATCGTAGAAGTAATGCAAGCACTATATCATATGACATTGGAAAAGATTTTATGTAATTATTTTATATACAACATCGGCCTATGTGTTATGTTATAATATATCATGAGTAGAATTTGGAAAGAACTAGATACAGAAAATAAATGAGAACTTCTCTTCATTATATCACTTTTCACTAAACTTGTTCATTACAGGATGCCTAGTACAAGTTACATCGCAATTAAGTGCTTAATTTATATCTCCTTTTAATGGAAGCAAAGCCAAATGTTACATCTATTATTACTATAATCTATTATATCTATTATAGGTGAACATAACTTTTCAATCTATTTAGTAAGTTACTAATATACGCTTCTAACCATATTAATCTAAAAAAAATGCTCTCAGTTGGAATTGAACCCATGACCTCTCATGCTTAGAGAAATTTTTTCCGCATCCACAACCGCTGCACCAACACAACATTTGATACAATTCTTCACCAACACAACATTTGATACAATTCTTAAAATCATTAATGACATATCTTGAACATGGCTATTAAACATATTTCTTAATTACTTCTATACCCTTTTTTTACTAAACTACCTAGACACCCCTTTTCCCTAAACTATTTATATACCTTTTTTATTATATTAACGTATAAAAATGTCTTTTATTGGGATTAAACAGACCACATCATGAACAAATAAAAAAACTGGATTTTAAAAAACGATTACAATATAAATTAATATAATAAATTTGAAAAATAAATAAACTTTTAGAAACATTAGAAATATTATATATCATATTTTAACTTTACATCAGTTATCCTATTAAACAATTCGATGAATTAGTAGACAAATATTACTCAAGAATGTAACCACAAAAAATTGAAACCACGATGGATGTTAACTTAAAGAAGTGTCTCCAAGTCATCGAACACGAGATTGTGGTGAAAACAAAGAAAGAGTTTATGATAAATGTAGTAAAAGTATGTACTTGTAAATATTTTTTTTTCTTGACATGTACTTAGAACTCATGCATGATCAAATCTTATTTAATCATGTACTTGCAGATAATCGTATTGGAGATTTCAGTTAAATAAAAAAACGTATATAAAAATAAATGTTATATAAGTATGTAGCTAAAAAGAATTAAACTTGAGATTGGTACGAAGTCAAAAATGTGACAACCCAGGTAAATCCCAAGCCTTTTTCAAAAACTGAGTAAAGTTCCAATCCGGGTCCGAAATAAGCCGAAACCTACTAACCCAAATGCAGCCAACTTAGGTAATTCACAAGACTACCACAAATCCCTAAAAGATCATGATTTGTTCGCACACTTAGTACAGTACTTTATCTTATAAAATGAACAGAAATCCTATTTTTTTCGATGTAAAACTGGGGCATGTAGCTAAAAAGAATCAAACTTGAGATTAATACTGTTAGGAATATGTGTATTAGTTTGATGATGAGTTAAGCAAAACACTTAAGTAGAAATCTAGTGTTTGTAGCCTCAACGAATAAGACCATCTTGGCTATCCGTCGAAGGAGTAGCTGTACTTAGCAATAAGTTTAGTATTGTAGCACATTTCACTCTCTGGTTTCAAGCTGTAATTCTTAGATGTTGTTAGGAAATAATCAGTCATGTTGACTACTAATGGATGTACAAATAGGAGGGCTAATTGTAAATATTTCATGCCTTGTAATTTTGTATAAGTGAAGAAGTGTCAACGGATATTGAAGACCTTCAACGGATAAGAAACAAAGCTTCAACGGATGTCTCTATTGCTTCAACGGATAATATCCATCAACGGATAAGTGCTTCAACGGATAAAGACTTCAACTAATAATGCATCAACGGATAAAGCTTCAACGGATAAAGCCTCAACGGATAAGGCATCAACGGATGAAAGCTTCAACGGATGCTTAGTTCATTAGCAGTTGATAGTGACAATTCACAAGCTGACAGAGGCACATGGGTTGACAGAGACATACTGGAATGTGGAAGCCTCTAGGAGGAATCAAGAAAATGCAGCATTTCCATTCTGATGCAAACAAGGAAGTATTCAAAGATTTACAGATTATCCTAGATTGCATTGGATAGAGAAATGAAGAAGAAATATGTGAAGAATCTTTTCAATTGTATTTTACAGTTTGTCTTCACTTGTAAACTTGGTGATATATAAACCAAGTAGCAGCTAGTAATTAGATATGAATTTTCCTGAGCTGTTTAGAAATATCAAAAGAGAAAATCATCTAGTTTGTACTAGGAAGCAGCTGTGATTTAATTCCTTGAATCACAGATTTTCTGAAATAACACATCTCTGGTGGAACAACAAATCCACCAGAAAAGTTTATAAGTTCTTTGTGCTCATTACATTTGTGTTTGAATATATATCTGTCTGCATCAGCTTCAAGCAATTCACACACATTTGATCACTCAAACACTTAGCCTTAGAAACTGCTCAAAACTTGAAAAAGTTTTGAGATTTACATTCAACCCCCTTCTGTAAATCTCATTGTTAGTCCACTGGGAATAACAATTGGTACCAGAGCAAGCTCTTAACATACAAAGAGTTTAAAGATCTATTCTGCTAACATCATGAGTGCACAGAAGAATCCTCCTGCTACCATCATGAGTAGGAAGGATATTGGTGTAAAGATCCCAGTCCTGGAAAAAGATAATTATCATCACTGGAAAGTGAAGATGCATTTACATCTTCTTTCTCAAGATGAAAGCTACATCAACTGTATTGAAAATGGTCCTCACATCCCTCACAAAGTAGCCACAGCTGCTACTGCAACAGTTGCTGTTGGACAGTCCATTCCCAAGCCAAAAGCAGAATGGACTATTGAAGACATGGAAGAAATCCGCAAGGATAAGAGAGCTATGAACATTTTGTTTAATGGCTTAGATCAAGATATGTTTGACAATGTCATCAATAGCCAAACTGCAAAGGAAGTTTGGGATACTGTACAAATCATCTGTGAAGGTACTGAGCAGGTCAGAGAGAACAAGATGCAGCTTCTTATTCAACAGTATGAATATTTTCACTTTGAAGAAGGTGAATCATTAAATGATACCTTCAACAGGTTTCAGAAACTGTTGAATGGATTGAAGCTGTATGGTAGAGTGTACCAAGTCAAGGATTCCAACTTAAAATTTCTTAGGTCTCTGCCAAAGGAATGGAAGCCCATGACTGTCTCTTTGAGAAATTCTCAAGATTATAAGAACTTCACACTTGAAAGACTATATGGAATTCTGAAGACTTATGAACTTGAAATGGAGCAGGATGAGCTGTTGGAAAAGGGAAAGAGAAAAGGAGGAACAGTTGCTCTTGTAGCTGACAGTGAGAAGATGGAAGCCAGGAATGAGGAGAAGACAATACCAAGTCTCAAAATTGGCACAAGCAAATCAGAATCAAGCAAGGGTAAAGAGCAAGTTGCTGAGGATGAAGACAATTCCAGTCAGGATGAATCTGATGATATTGAAGAACATTTGGCCTTTATGTCCAGGAGGTTTGCAAAAATGAAGTTCAGGAAAAACACAAAGTTCACTAAGCCAAACAAAAACATGGTGGACAAATCAAAGTTCAAATGTTACAACTGTGACATTAGTGGACACTTTGCAAGTGAGTGTAGGAAGCCAAATTCTGAGAAAAAGAAATTTGAGCAAGTTGATTACAAAAAGAAGTATTTTGATTTGCTCAAACAAAAGGAAAGAGCATTTCTCACTCAAGATGATTGGGCAGCAGATGGGGTAAATGAAGATGATGATGTGGAATATGTCAACCTAGCCCTGATGGCTAATTCTGATGAAAATGAAACTAGTTCATCAAGCAACCAGGTAATTACTACTGATCTCTCTCAGCTTTCTAAACATGAATGCAATGAAGCCATAAATGATATGACCGATGAATTATATCATTTGTGTGTTTCCCTTAAATCACTAGCAAAAGAAAACACTAGGATCAAGGAGAATAATGTGTTTTTAAGTGATAGGAATGTTGTGTTAGAGGATTAGGTAATTGAGCTTGAGAAGATAAAACTTAAATGCTTGACTGTTGAGAGTGAACTAGCAGAAGCTGTTAAGAAAGTAGAAATTTTTTCTACATAGTTAGAAAGTGAGCAAGAGGTAATCAAGGCCTGGAAAACATCTAGGGATGTTAGTGTTCAGATTGCAAAGGTTCAGGGAATTGAATCATTCTGTGAGGATGCCTGGAAGAAAAACAAAAAGGAGTTAGAATTAATTGATGGATTGTCAACGGATGTGGAATCAACGGATGATGAAAGTTATCCGTTGAAGGAAGAAAAGGAGCATCCGTTGAAGGCTCATCAATTAAAACAGGCAAGTTCTTTTAAAAATAAAAGTCTCAATAAAAAGAATGATTCAACTCTCAAGAACTTTGTCAAAGAAGGAGCCAGCACATCCAGAGATGTCAGTAAGGTGAATATAGGACACATGACTTTAGATCAGCTAAAAGATAGGCTTAAGTTGGTTGAGGATAAGAAGGAAACTAAAAGAAAATCTAAAAGAAATGGGAAGGTAGGGATTAATAAACATAACAATTACACACCTGATAGGTATGCTCCTAGAAAAAGCTGTGTGCATTGTAAAAGTGTTAATCACCTATCTGATAATTGCAAATCTGCAAAAAATGCTCCCATGCCTTCAAATCCCTCCATGCCTAACATGTCTATGTCACCTCTGCATGCTATGCCTGTTATGTCTCACCAGAATCCCCATGCACATTTTGCAAACATGCCATATATTAACAATCCTTATTTTACTGCATTTAGTATGCCTCAAATGCCATACAATATGCCTATGTGGAATAACATGTTTGCACAACCTATGCCTTATCAAATTCAATCAAATGTGTTAAATGATTCTGTGACTAACCCTACACTTCAACCAACCACATCTGAGACCAAGGTTGACCCAAAGTTACCTAAGTCAAAAGATGCAGGAGGAATGAAGTCTAGGAAAAAGACTAACAAGGCTGGACCCATGGAAACTTGGGTACCAAAATCAACTTGATTGATTTTGTTGTGTGCAGGGACAAAGAAGGAATCTATGGTACTTGGACAGTGGTTGTTCAAGACACATGACAGGAGATTTCACCCTGCTCACAGAGTTTAAGGAGAGAGCTGGCCCTAGCATAACCTTTGGAGATGACAGCAAAGGATTCACTATAGGATATGGCTTGATTTCAAAAGAAAATGTCATCATTGATGAAGTTGCATTGGTTGATGGTCTCAAACACAATTTATTGAGCATCAGTCAACTATGTGACAGAGGGAATAATGTTTCCTTCAATTCTGAAGCCTGTATTGTCACAAGTAAAAAGGACAATAAAGTGGTTCTAACTGGAGTTAGAAAAGGGAATGTGTACTTAGCTGATTTCAACTCTACAGATGCAGAATCCATTACTTGTCTTCTCAGCAAAGCAAGTCCAGTTGAAAGTTGGCTATGGCACAAGAAGCTGTCCCATTTGAATTTCAAGACAATGAATGATCTAGTTAAAAAGGACTTAGTTAGAGGAATGCCTCTAGTGGAATTCACAAGGGATGGACTGTGTGATGCTTGTCAGAAAGGAAAGCAAAAGAAAGTATCATTCAGTAAGAAGCTTGAATCTGCAATTGATGAACCACTACAACTTCTACACATGGATCTTTTTGGACCAGTCAATGTATTGTCAATTTCAAGAAAAAGATACTGCCTAGTGATTGTAGATGATTTCTCAAAGTTTTCATTGGTTTATTTTCTTAGATCAAAGGATGAAGCTAGTGAAATCATCATCAATCATATCAAGCAAGTCAACAATCATCCTGATTTCAAAGTAAGGAATATTAGGAGTGACAATGGAACTGAGTTCAAGAATTCAACCATGAAGTTGTTCTGTGAAGAAAGTGGGATCATGCATGAGTTCTCAGCTCCAAGAACTCCACAACAAAATGGTGTGGTGGAAAGGAAGAACAGATCACTAATTGAAGTTGCAAGGACAATGCTTGAAGAGTCAAAACTCCCAACTTATTTTTGGGGTGAGGCTGTTAACTGTGCATGTTACACTCAGAATATTTCTCTAATCAATCAGGCAAAATGCATGACTCCCTATCAATTATTCAAGAGAAGAAAACCAACTTTAAACTTTCTACATGTCTTTGGTTGCAAATGCTACATCTTAAGGAATCAATCTGATCACAAAGGGAAGTTTGATGCAAAGGCTGATGAAGGAATATTTGTTGGTTATTCTGCTGGAAAATCATATAGGGTCTACAATCTTAGAACCAACATTGTCATGGAATCTGTACATGTTGTGTTTGATGATAAAAAGATTGATGGACTAACAGATGAGGGACATCATGAAGGACTCAAATTTGACAACATTGAGATATACTGTGATGATAGTGAAGATGAGAATGATAAAGAAGGCATCTCAAGAAGAATTCAGAATCTGCCTTTGGATAATGCACAGAATGCTGCATCCGTTGAAAGTCATAATTCAGCTTCCGTTGAAAGAAGCAATGCAGCATCCGTTGAAAGACAAAGTGCATCATTCGTTGAAGTTCATAATGAAGCATCCGTTGATCACAGTCTGTCAACGGATAATCAATTCACTTCATCAGTTGATAGAGCTCCCAATTCCTTTCAAAGGATCAGCAACTCAGGGGGAGTTTCAACAAATCAACATTCTATCTCACATCATGACAATACTGAGGCAACCTCATCTAGGGCTAATCTACCACCTCAAAGGAAATGGACCAAGAATCACCCTTTTGAACTGATCATTGGTGATGCTACATCAAAAGTACAAACTAGAAGGGCTACTCAAGATGAATGTCTGTATAGTAGCTTTCTATCACAGGAGGAACCTAAGCGAGTGGAAGAAGCTCTATTGGATCCAGATTGGATTTTAGCAATGCAAGAGGAGCTAAACCAATTTGAGAGGAACAAAGTATGGAAGCTGGTACCCAAGCCAAAGAACAAGAGTTCTATTGACACAAAATGGGTATTCAGAAACAAGATGGATGAAAATGGCATTGTCATAAGGAATAAAGCCAGATTGGTTGCTAAAGGCTATTCTCAACAAGAGGGAATAGATTTTGATGAAACATCTGCTCCAGTTGCCAGACTTGAAGCCATCAGAATCTTTCTAGCCTATGCAGCTAATGCCAATTTCAAAGTCTATCAGATGGATGTCAAAAGTGCATTTCTAAATGGGGAATTGGAGGAAGAAGTTTATGTAAGCCAACCTCCAGGTTTCGAAGATCCAAATTTTCCAGACCATGTGTATTATCTGTTGAAAGCACTCTATGGACTAAAGCAAGCACCTAGAGCCTGGTATGAGACTTTGTCAAAGTTCCTTCTAGATAATCACTTCACAAGAGGTACTGTTGACAAAACTCTCTTCTTTAGAAATGTTAATGGCTCTAAGATACTTGTACAAATTTATGTAGATGATATTATATTTGGATCTACAGATGATAAGCTTTGTAAAAAGTTTGCTAAATTAATGCAAAGTAAATATGAAATGAGCATGATGGGAGAGCTAACTTACTTTCTTGGTTTACAAGTTAAACAAGTTAGTGGTGGAATTTTCATTAGTCAAACTAAATATATTTATGATCTTTTAAAGAAGTTTGACTTAATGGATTGTTCACCTACAAAAACTCCCATGGCCACTGCCACTAAGCTTGAATTAAACAAGGCTGAAAAGTCTGTGGATATTACAAGTTATAGAGGCATGGTTGGCTCACTTTTATATTTAACTGCTAGTAGACCTGATATAATGTTTTCTACATGTCTCTGTGCTAGATTTCAAGCTGACCCTAAAGAATCTCACTTAGTGGCTATTAAAAGAATTTTCAGATATCTCAAGGGGACTCCAAATCTAGGAATTTGGTACCCTAGAGAGTCTGGTTTTGATCTAATTGGCTACTCAGATGCAGATTATGCAGGTTGCAAAGTAGACAGGAAAAGCACAACAGGCACCTGTCAATTTCTAGGGAACAAGCTTGTATCATGGTTCAGCAAGAAGCAGAATTCTGTTTCCACATCAACAGCTGAAGCTGAGTACATTGCTGCTGGTAGTTGCTGTGCACATATACTATGGATGAGGAATCAACTATTTGACTATGGTCTGACTGTTGACAAAATTCCAATATTCTGTGACAACACAAGTGCCATTGCCATTACTGAAAATCCAGTGCAGCACTCAAGAATCAAGCACATTGATATCAAGTACCACTTCATTAGGGAACATGTGATGAAAGGTACAGTGGAACTTCATTTTGTTCCAAGTGAAAAGCAGATTGCAGACATATTTACCAAGCCACTTGATGAATCAACATTCACAAGATTAGTAAGTGAATTAGGTATGCTTAATTATTCATAATCTATGTCATCTATATAATCTGTCTTGAAGCCTGAAATGAAATTTGCTGCAAGAACAAAGTTGGCTTTAATTAAGACTTATCCTATCAACGGATATTCTCTATCCGTTGAAATCCAAAATTGTTCTATCAACGGATGTTCATTATCCGTTGAAAGACAAATACATTTCTGGTAATTTTATCCTTCAACGGATAAAATGGTGTTGTTCATCAACGGATAACTATTTCCCTTATCCGTTGAAGTGTCACGTCAGTTACTATAAGTGAGTCACAAGCGTTGATTCTTTTACTCAACCGTTGATACAGATATATAGTGTTGTATGTAATTGTATTTAAGGTAGTTTTCAGAATTTCTACAGTTTTATTTATTCTTGAACGGCTGTAACTTACTTAAAATTATCATTCAATCATTTTATTTACGTTTTGATTCAAGAAAGTATAAAAGCCCAATTGAACTCTTATTCTCACTTTACGCTTTCTTGCAATTCTTATTCTCTTTATCTCTAAATTCTCAAGTTTTTCTCTGCAACCTCTACTCACAACAATGGCACCAGTAGTCAAAATTATGTCTCAAACAGGATTTGTTTATGAAAAGAATAATTTCATAGCCTTGGTTGAAAAGAATGAAGCCCATTCTGATTATCACAAGATGATGGACTTCATCAAAAACTGCAAACTAAGCTATGCAATGTTGGAAGCCCCAACCATCTACTGTGAGGTGATTGAGGAGATTTGGACAACTGCAGAGTTCAACTCCACAGATATGACTATTGCCTTCTCTCTCAAAGGTAAGGACTATTGCATTAATTGTGATGATATACAATCTTGCTTTAAGTTGCCTGAGAATAATGCCATGACACCACACACTGATAAAGATGTCTCTGCTATGCTAGATTCCATAGGCTATGCTTTTGATTCTGCTAGTTTAGGTAGTATTAGAAGGAAAGGCCTTAGGAAAGAATGGAGTTTTCTTGGAATTGCCTTTATTAAGGTTTTCTCTGGGAAGATTAGCAATTTTGATGCTATCACTTCATCTCTTGTTAATATGCTCTATATGCTAGTTTCTGATAGGTACTTTAATTTTAGCAACTGTGTTATGCTAGAATTAGGTTCCAGATTAGGCAACAAAGCTAATAGATCACATAACATCTACTATGCTAGATTCTTTATGTTATTGGCTAACCATGTTGCTGAAGGTTTGGTTATATCCAATGAGAATAATAAACTCAAATGCTGGGCACAAGAGAAAAGGGTCCTTGCAGACCTTTTGAGAATGAACCTCAACAGCCAGGTGCCATTGGTATACTTGCCAATCATGAATGCACCACAGGTAAGTGAGGTAAATACTTCTATAACTCCTACTATTTCCAACCCCAATGTTTCTTTGCCTTCTAGTGTGGCTATGGAACCTGTGTCTTTGTCCAAACAGGCTCCTACCAAAGCCACCAAATCTAAAGTTTCCAAAGTCAAGTCAAAGAAACCTACCTCTGTTATTTCTCAAAAGACAACAGTTGTAACAACTACCATAAACCCTGAAGGGAGTGAACAGGGTGTGAGTGGTGAGGGGAGGGGTGAACATCAAAAAGCCCCACAGGATAAGGTGGGAGAGGTGAGTGGTACCCAAACCAGCCAAGCCACAGTCTCTCAAAAGACTGTGGTAGTTCAAAAGGAGTCCAACACATCCCTAGTTGCATCCTCCCAAAAGGTTGTAACTATTGAAAATAGTACCCAACCAGGAACACGGAACAAAAGAGGGAGGGACACTGAAGCCACACATTCACCATTTAAAGCCTTTTCAAGGAAGAAGAAGGCCAAGACCCTAGTTTCCACACAAGGGACACACACAGCACATATACATCCACCAGTATCTGTGCCTTCTCAAATTCAGCTTGATGTGATTCCAGCAAATGTGGAATCACAGCCCCATTCTCTCAATATAGAAATACACCATTCATCAAACTCTCCAACACCCTCTCTGGATGGGGATATGATATTCACATCAATTCCTGATTCTCCCTCATTAAAACTCAGGGAGGAGCCCCACTCAAAACCTGATGATCATCATCTTTTAGATGATTTGTTGGATCATCAGCCAATTCTTTCAGATGTAGTTGAAGAATCTGTGTTACCTCACTTAAAATCAATCCACACAGATTCTACAATTATGTCACTTTCTATATCTACATCTTTTCCTTCCTCAACGGATATCTCTCATCCGTTGACAAGTGGTTGTTCTTCAACGGATAAGCTTAACAGCAGTTATCCGTTGATACCATCAGTTTCTACTTCAACGGATACTCCCTATCCGTTGATGGTCTCTACACACTTAACAGAAATAATTCCAACTGTAGAGGACATGGCAACTGTACAATCACTTTTAGGTTTGAGGGAAGGGAGTGATCTTTTGAGTGAGAGGTTGGGTTGCTCCCAGGCAAAAGGAGAGGTTGAGAGTCACCAAATGCATGCTATTTCTTCCAGCATGGCAAAAGTGAGTGAGAGGAGTGCCATCTTAGAAGGTGAAGGTGAGGGTGTGAGGGTGTGTGTGAGCCAGGGGGAGCCCCTGATGCAAGAACAGAGAGAAATTAAGAGAAAGGCAGGTACAGAAGCTATAAGGGTGGATCCAGCCATTGCTAGTGAGTTAATGAAAGTGGATGATGCAGATAAGGAAAGACAATTTCAGCAAAATTACAAAGCTGTCATTGATAACATTTCCTTGGATGCTGACATTTTTACTCACCCTGTTTCAGCCTATCAATTATTGGCTGCACAGGGCAATGTGGAGGCAGAACAGACACTACACATTGTACACACTTCAGAATCTCTTCTCAACGACAAAGCTATTGTCAACAGGCTGCCTTCTCAAGCTGGTGAGCCATCTGAAGAATTTGGAGTAAATTCTAATGATGATGACTCTAATTCTTTGAATGAGAGCATGAACTTAGGGGGAGTAGCAGGCCCAAGTTCTGTTCCCGATCTTCCTGCATGGGCATGGGCAAAACCATCAACACCAGGAGAGTTTGGTGTCACTTTGGTCAGACAAGTCATGACAATTCAGCAGGCCCTTCAGGAGACTCAGGATGCTGGTACCAAGGCAATTCTTCAAGCTCATCTGGAATCTCTGCATCTCTTGCAGTTGCAGCATTACCAGCAAAATCTAAGTGTGGATGAGCTCAAGCTGGACATTGCTGATCTGAAATCCTACAATGCTGAGAAATTGGATTCACTTATACCCTATGGTACTATGCAAGATTTGTTGGGGAGACTGAGGAAAACATCTGATGCTGACAAGAGGCTGGCCAGATTGGAAGATAGGGTTCAAATCATTGAAGACTCTATGGTCACCATTCTTCAGAATCAACAAACTCAAACAAATCTACTCATGCAGCTGGCACAAGCACAAGGCTTAACCCCTACCCTTGATGATAATAAAAAGGGGGAGAATAAAAGGGAAGGGGAAGGAGAGCCATCTACAACAGTTCAGATTTCTCAAGTGCTAGTTCCTGTCATCACAACTTCTCCACCTATTCAAGTCAAAGGAAAGCTAGATGGAATTGATCTAATACAGATAGCAGCAGCTGAATTGCAAGTCAAAGAGCAAAGAAAGAAGATTGATGAAAAGATGCAACTAATATTTAGTTCTACAACTTCTCAATCACAATCTGTGAAGCATAGCACAAAAGTGGAATCAATTATTATGGAACTCAAGCCAGTAGGGAGGCATAAGGATGGAGAAACTTCTTCCAAAGATCTGCAACCTATGGTTCTCAAGCCCAACAACAGATCCAATAAGGACTCTACAAAGAATCCTCTAAAAGAGGTGGATTTTCCTCTTCCAAAAGCTGATGAGGACAAGCTTTTAGGTAGAAGTATTGCATATCTCAAAGACCATGGATGAGGCTGTAAGGAGAAACATGGCTATTATCTTCAGAGAGGGAAAGAGCATATGTGTGATGCAAGGACATCCCAAATTCTCAATAGCCAAGAGGGAAGAAGCCAAAAGGTTGAAGGAAGAAGCCAAACAGCTAAAGGCTGACAACAGAGCACAAGCAAAGCTTGAAAAACAGCTAAAGTCAAGTCAGGCTGAAGAACAGAAAGAAATTGAAGACAAAGGTGAAGATGAAGCTATGGGGGACATGGTTGGTACTGAGATGGAGGAAAAAAGTAAGGAAGAATGGCAGAAAGGGAAAAGAAAGAAGGTCAATGCAAAGAGAAAGAAGGTAGATAAGACTGAAGAAACCCAATCAATATCCAAACCGCTACCCTCTATTCCTGAACCAATTGTACCTGACCCCTTCATGAACATTCATGGTGAAACAATCATTCCCAAGGAGGAACCAATTGATTGGGACACCATCAAATTGCCCACCTTCCTAACCTCTTCTCCACCATCAAAGAAGCAGAAAAGAAGAATCAAATCAACACCCTCTAAAGCCTCAATCAAATTCACACAGAAGCCTAAGCCTAAACCTCAAACCTCTAAAGATGATTATGTTCACATCTGTGACATAAAAGAATTTTCAGACATTGAACTCTATCTGGATGAGCTGGAGGAAGTAAGGGGAATAGCTGCCTACAGTTCTAGTAGACATAAATAGGGGGAGATTGTTAGGAATATGTGTATTAGTTTGATGATGAGTTAAGCAAAACACTTAAGTAGAAATCTAGTGTTTGTAGCCTCAACGGATAAGACCATCTTGGCTATCCGTTGAAGGAGTAGCTGTACTTAGCAATAAGTTTAGTATTGTAGCACATTTCACTCTCTGGTTTCAAGCTGTAATTCTTAGATGTTGTTAGGAAATAATCAGTCATGTTGACTACTAATGGATGTACAAATAGGAGGGCTAATTGTAAATATTTCATGCCTTGTAATTTTGTATAAGTGAAGAAGTATCAACTGATATTGAAGACCTTCAACGGATAAGAAACAAAGCTTTAACGGATGTCCCTAAAGCTTCAACGGATAATATCCATCAACTGATAAGTGCTTCAACGGATAAAGACTTCAACTGCTAATGCATCAACGGATAAAGCTTCAACGGATAAAGCCTCAACGGATAAGGCATCAACGGATGAAAGCTTCAACGGATGCTTAGTTCATTAGCAGTTGATAGTGATAATTCACAAGCTGACAGAGGCACATGGGTTGACAGAGATATTCTGGAATGTGGAAGCCTCTAGGAGGAATCAGGAAAATGCAGCATTTCCATTCTGATGCAAACAAGGAAGTATTCAAAGATTTACAGATTATCCTAGATTGCATTGGATAGAGAAATGAAGAAGAAACATGTGAAGAATCTTTTCAATTGTATTTTATAGTTTGTCTTCACTTGTAAACTTGGTAATATATAAACCAAGTAGCAGCTAGTAATTAGATATGAATTTTCCTGAGCTGTTTAGAAATATCAAAAGAGAAAATCATCTAGTTTGTACTAGGAAGCAGCTGTGATTTAATTCCTTGAATCACAGATTTTCTGAAATAACACATCTCTGGTGGAACAACAAATCCACAAGAAAAGTTTATAAGTTCTTTGTGCTCATTACATTTGTGTTTGAATATATATCTGTCTGCATCAGCTTCAAGCAATTGACACACATTTGATCACTCAAACACTTAGCCTTAGAAACTGCTCAAAACTTGAAAAAGTTTTGAGATTTACATTCAACCCCCCTTCTGTAAATCTCATTGTTAGTCCACTGGGAATAACAAATACGAAGTCAAAGATGTGATAACCCGGATAAATTTCAAGCCCTATTCGAGAAATGGGTCAAGTTCCGATTCCGAGTCTGAAACTAGTCGAAACCTACTGGCCTAAATACAACCAACTTGGGTAATCCACAAGCATACCAAAGATCCCCAAAAATTATGATTTGTTGGCACACTTAGTACGATATTTTGTCTTATAAAATGAATGAAAATCGTATTTTTATCAATGTGGGAGTGGGGTGTTATAAAAGAAGTAAAATTAATTAATAAATCTTGTTTAGTCATGTAGTTGTAAGGATTCGAACCTGCAAAATCAAAAAAGTGAAACCAAATTTGATCTTAAAAAATCATTCAAAGTGGAATTTGCTTTTTAACAAAATTGATATATTACGTAACTAGATTATATTACAACATATAACATCATTAAGACTAAACACATATTTTATATAATTAAAAAATACCTAGGACCGTAAAGCTAATTGAACAGGTACCAACTACTAACATTTAAATAAATCAAGATATGTATACTAGATTGATATGAAAAGTTCATGTAACTATAAATATTATCTAATTATGTAATTGGAGATAATCGAACCCGAGATCATGTACTTACAAATTATAGAACTCGATATTAGATGAAATCAAAAAAATATTTATGATAAATGTTGTTTAAATATGTAGCTAAAAAGATTCAAATTTGAGATTAGTGTGAAATCCAAGAAGGGAAAGTAAATCTTATATTATCATTTAGTTGTAAGGAACTAAATTCGAGAACGGGGTGAAACCAAATAAACTGAAACTCAATTTGATGTTGAAGTATTATTAAAAGCGGATTTCGCTAACTAATAAAGACCATATATTACTTAACTTTATTAGATTATAAAACTAGGATTATAGAGTCTGAGCAAAAAAATTATATAATTATTGTAAAGCTATTTGAACTAACAACTAACATTTAAAAAATCGAGAAATATGGAGCAGATTAATATAGAAAAGGTCTATTATTAAAAATATTAAAAAAAACATGAAATAAAATGTGGCACGTGCTTTGCACGTGTTTTAAATAATGCTAGTTATAATGTTCATTCAACATGATGCACTATGATCTTTGTGAGGTCTAAAATTACTAAATTCCTTATTAAAGAAAGTATCATGTGCATGACATTGAAGTGCTTTTAGATCTCATCTGGGTAGTACATTAAGAATCACTCGAATTACTTCCCATTTGATTGTGTAATTGTGAAAATTAAACTATGGATTACTAGAACATAATGTTACCCAATCACCTAGGTCATGCATATGATTAATGGAGTTACATAATAGTTGTTAAGAGCAAGCCCAATGACTAGCTATTCATGCTCCTAAATAAATTGAAAGGAAGGAGAGTAAAATCAGTCCTTGTTTATAAGTAGCATTTGCTTATTTTTAAGGATATTAACAAGTATTTTATAATAGAAAATGAGAACCAATATCTTTCTATCTCTTGTACTTTAACCAAAATTATGCACCTTTAATGATAAAACATTGAATATGGAAGGATTGTATATATCCTAGACCAGTAAAAGCCAATTTAATATATTTTTAGTAAGGAGTGAATTAAACGATTGTTGAACTTGCTCTAAGTGTATTATCTTTTATTAAATACTAACAAAATTATATATCAAATAAAAAAATATAAAATATATGTTTAAATCTTAATAAGAAATATTAAATTCAAATTAATTCTAATATATAAAAATTTATTTTGATTTTCTCATTTTTATCATATTTTTTATATGTAAATTAATATTTAAAATTTATTTATTATAAAAAAATTAAATCCAAATTAAGTGTCATGGTATTAGCTTATATCATGTGCATATGTTACTTCTAATATTTTTACTTTAATTTTATATTTTCTTATCTTTTTTTTTCTTATTTTGTTATAAACCTTGTTGATAATGGATTTGTAACATAATTAATCCCGTTTAAATAAGTTTTATAATAGTAGGTCTTAGAGATGTATTTAAACTAAATAGTTGTATGTGTTTTAATTTTATTAGTTTTGTAAATGAGTTAGACCCGTTATAAGTTTTAAATGAGTTACTTAAAATATGTTTATGTTAAATTTTGGGTCAGGTAGTAAACTTAAGTCTTAAAACCCAATTTGCCTACACTATATACATGTTGTAATAGGTTTCAAGGAGGTGTTTATATTGCATCATGAGTAGAAAAACTATGAACGTGTTTGGAACTTAAGTCTTAAAACCCAGTATGAAATTAACTTAATACAACATTAACATGTAAAATTAATTTAGTACAACATTAATTTAATTTTATCAAAACATGACATGGAAAGTACACAGACACGAAAATACACAAAACATTAATGTACTTACATTTAGTTAATGACGCAAGGTTAATGTTGCCACTATTTTAAAAAGCGGGAGTAAAATTGAATATTAAATTAGAAAAATATTAAAAATAAAAATCATCAATTAATTTAATACAACATTTAACATGTAAAATAAAGTAGCATTGTACAAATCTTAAAAATTAATATTAGGTATCGTTTTGAGTAAAATTTTATGGAGACTGCTATTTCATCGGAGACATCAGAGACCACTCATTTTTCTACAATCAAAACACTATAAAATATATTATTTTATAAAGTATGTTCTACGAATATCACTAATTCATTAAAATTGTTGAAGATCTTTTAAGTTTAATAAGTAAAATATGTATGTTCTGCAAACTGAACAAATGTTTTGTAAACTAAACATGTTTCGTAGGTTAAACATTTTGCAATGTTATACATGCGGTTAGAGATGCACAAAAAGTCCGGGCCCGAAAATCTGGCCCGGCCCGATCCGGTCAAAGCCCGGTCAAGCCCGGCTTGGTCAAAGCTCGGCCCGGTCCCGGCCCGGGCTTCGGGCCTCGACGGGCCCTATATTTTTAGGCAAGGCCCGGCCCGGCCCGGTTAAAAGCCCGGGCTTCAGCCCGGCCCGGCCCGATTAAAAGCCCGAAAAAGCCCGGTTATAATTTGATTATTCTAATATATTTTCTTATATATTTATAAATTCACATTTACTATACATATAAATAATACTTTAAACACATATATATTTATATATTTGTGATTAATAATATTATTTATATATTTCGTTGCATAAATAATGAAAGAAGATATAATAAGTACACTATATATATTTGGATATCATTGTTATCATAACAATCATAAAATATATCATATAAACATGTTTATTTTTTGCCGAACTTAAATGTTTTCAACGAAGTAATGTTTTCCTAAAATATTCCATGTAAACTAATATATTTTTACGATGATCCAGTTGCGAACAAATGTATTCTTCGGAATTTCTAATAATACTAGATCCGATTTAAATTAGAAAAAAGCCCGGCCCGATCCGATGCGGACCGAAAAAAAGCCCGGTTAGGCCCGCCTCGAGGGCCCAAACGGGCTTTGAAATTTCCGAAAAGCCCAGTCCGGCCCGGCCCGGTCAAAGTCGAAGCCCGAAAAGCCCGGCCCGGTCAAAGTCCGGGCTTTTTAAGACCCGGTCAAGGCCCGGCCCGGTGGGCCTTTTGTGCATCTCTACATGCGGTACATATATGATATTCAAGATTTTAAATTAAATAATGATCTTTGCATAACATGATTCTCAAAATAATAATTTTTGCAATATTTTTATGTAAGATTTTACTTGCAGAACATAAGTCAATTTATTCATATTTCTTTCTTTAATCTTTGCATATTAATTTTCAGTTTGAATGCTACGTAGCAATTCACCTTCTTTTATTTATTAATGTTTATTTTTTATTTATATTATTTATTATGTGTATAAATATATTTGTTATGTTTTAAATATTGATAGTATTAAAGCATAACTAATTTGTTAAGTTTTTTATATTTTCCTAACAGTTGAACCATAACCCTTGCCATTTAAATATCTCAAACATATTATGGTATATGTGTATGTAAGTAATATTATTGAAACATTTGGGTTGAATAATTGAAATCCTAATAAACTATACTCTTCTATGATTGACATCTAGTTGTTATTATGCAGTTGGAACGCCCCGGGGTTTTATTTTGCGTTTATATCATGAAATTTATATTCTTATTGGTTTAATTCTTGTCCTACATCTAGACGGGAAAAATAATTCATTTGTGTTGTGTACTTTCGCGTTACGTATACCCCAATACTAAATTCAAACATCAATCATTTAGGGACTAAAGAGCATAAAGGTGGCTAAAGTTTCTATAGATTAGCAAAATGTTGGCCCAAGTTTAAAAATAACAAATTGGTGGCCACATTTTACTCCCGCTTTTTAAAATAATGGCATCATTAACCTTGCGTTGTTAACTAAATGTAAGTACATTAAGGTTTTGTGTACTTTCGTGTTTGTGTACTTTCCATATCATGTTTTGGTAAAATTGAATATAAATTAGAAAAATATAAAAAATGAAAATATAAAATTTTAGGAAAGATTTGTAGGTGAAATTTTTACAAAATACATTAGGTGAATAATATTAAATCAGGTTTACATACCATATTGTGAAATCATGTATTACTATACAAATTAATATACATATGTTTATCATAAATATACTAATATCTATTATAATACTACTATTAAATATAAGTATATATGTATATGTCATGTCCTTTTGTATACGCAAAAGATAAGCTCAAACACCACACTAAATCTAAGTTGTGTACTTTAAATGTGAACACAAATACTAAATTTTTGTATTGTTTTGTGTGTGTATTGTTATTCATTTAAAATTTTGTATTATTTCGTTTAATGTTATTCATTCTGTGTACAAAATTGCCGAGTCTACCTAAAGGTACAAGTAATTATGCCTTGGACATTTGTTAATAAAAGACACAAGTGAGTGACAGTGACAGAAATACATAAATACATGCAATCTCACTACTTTACAGTACAATACACGTGGAAGTTATTTTAACAACACAATACACGTGGAAGCAAAAAAGTTGCATTATACAATAGTTATCTTTAATTGTAGTTCTATGCCATTCCCCAAATGAGTCCTCAAAATCTAATAATTTTGTCGTCCATACCCCCTTTAAGTAAAGAAAGGCGAAGGCAAATATTTTCAGTTTCCCATTAAGATTGTGATTGAGATTAGGTGTTTTGGACGATATCAAAGTAGTGGAGGAGCGAAAGCATTGTGATAATTAATAGCGGAGCAAAATTATGAAAAATGTGGTGGCTGAAAAGGAAACTGAGCAAGAAGGAGAGAGTTCCAAAAACGAAGGTATCTAAGAAAAATCTAGTTGCAATTTTGTTGCACGTTCCCTTCCTTTTTGCTAATTACTAACCAGGTGAGTTAATGTTCAATGTTCATTTTTTTAATTACTAATCAATTAGATTTGTGTTCTTTGTTTGGATCATAGATATTTATAGTTATATTGGTAGATCGAGTTATATATTTATCAAGATCTATGTGGTTATTACCTAGGAGATTATATAATTATTTAACTTGTATATCTTTCTCGTGCGTGTGTTTGTGCAAATTCAAACTTTGAGAAATTTGCTTTGCAAACGTAGGTAGTAGATTCAGATTTGGTGGCATATTTACAGACACACGTACATTTAGTGGCAGGGCAACATACTGATGAGGGTGTGTCATGGTGTTCATTGAAAATATATTTGCCTTCGTAAAATAATTATAGACATATATTAGTGAATAAATCAACCCAAACATACCATTGCATGAGAGGGAAGATTTACATTGTTCACCGGTATTTGTATGAAAGAAGATAAGAGAAGATAAACAAAAAAATAGCGAGTGAACTTTTTCTTGCGTGCTTTTTAGTTTGGTGTAAGAAAGGGAGAGAGAGTAATGAAAACAAAGGACATGTCGGGTTTATTCATCAATTTGTTGGAAAGGATGTTTGCAAATCACCCTATTTTAAGGAAGAAGGTTTTTTTTGAGAAAATTATAGGAATCCCAAAAAATTCATGTTAGGAACACGCTTCTGAAGAAAAATTCTGAAAATCCTCTTCCACTTTCTCTTCTTTTCTCTCTTTTTTCAAACTCCGGAGCACAGAGAGTATAGAAGTTATTTCCACAAATACCCCCAACTTGAATATTATGTTAGTACAAAATATGTACATATGTAATGCAACATAAAAAAATTGGAGCATAAAAGAAAGAATTAGTCTAACCATATACGAGTAACTTTAACAAATCGTAGAAATTATAATTTGAACATCAGTTATGTATTAATTACATGTGATTTTTCTATTTTTTTATTATTAATCTTTGAATTTTGTATTGTATTTATATTTACAACGTATGTATATTTATATTTGTCAGTTCGTTGTATTGTATTGAAATGTCATTTTATCACTTTGAGAATCTCCATCTAGCTCTTGACTAATAAATTAAGGACGGAGAACAAAGATGTTACTCTAACAAAGTAATAGCGGATATTAAGAGATTTTCTCTCTTCTCAAACTAAAGTGCCCAATTGCACTCCTAACTAAAGTTATATTATTTTTCAACTTTCTCAACTACACTCTCTTTCTCTCTTCACTTCCCTTTATACTCTTATGAATCTTAAATGTTTTAAATATTAAAAAATTAATTGAGGAGTCAATATGAAAAATGAACACATACTAAATCATTAAGTCAATAATTTATATTATTAATAAATAGTGAACTGAGAGTCTTTTGGAGGTGCTCTTATATGTTCTGTATCCAATTTAATAGTCATTCATATGTGACCTCTTATCTTCTTAGTTCCATTTTCTTTTTGCCTACTATTACTTTTTAACTTTTATCCAGTTATTGCATTAATTTGTTATTTTTGTTATATGCTAATTTTTTTGGTTGCAGTGTTCAATCATTTTTTGTTATTTATATGATTCTTGAATTTTTGCTTTTATTGTGCGTATATTGGCATATTTCTGAATAAAATTTATATCAATTTCTAGAGTAAATGGATTCCACTATGCAACTTAAATACTGAATTAAACTTGGTTGTTCAAAATTGACCCACACAAGTATATGATTTATATGAGTAACATGTCGCTCCTATTATGTTAAAAGTTTGTTTGATCTAGGGGATCCTTGAAGCTGTAGGTGAGAATTGAAGTAGTCCCATTTCTGCTGTTCGTCATAGAATTTACTAATTTATTACTTGTGAATGGAAAGTTAAAGTAGGTGTTTCAAAATTTGATGTACATTTTATCTATAATATACCAGCCCTTTACATCATTATCTCTGCAACACAGAAAAAGATCTCAATACTGTTCTTATGAAAATAAAGAAGGAAAAAAAACGCTGATTTGCTACAGAAATTTATGGCTAACCCAGAACAGGATGTTTGGAATCATAATTTGCTATTATTTAAAATACTACACACGTTTTCAGTAGAATGAGACATTTGTTTATGTGTTTGTTTGTTGTTGTAACTTTAAGGTCTTTGATTATCTTTAAACATTTGTTATAAGTTTCACCTCTTTCCAGAATATCCTTGTAGAGGAGCTTGTCCAAGAGAATTGTTTGTTGCTTCACAGGGAGATTTGCTAGCTTGTTTTGTGGATAAATAACAGTTTAACCAATTTCCTGTCAAATTGTTTTGTCCGCAGAGTTTGGCAGGTCTGGTGCATTAACTTCATCACCCACTGGTTTTTTTGATCTTCCTGAAGATATGTCGGACAAGATCTTATTGAAAATGTCTCTAATCAGCATCTTGAACTTTAAGACTGTGTGCCGTTCTTCACGAAATGTTGTGAGATCTTTTGTCTCATCATCATCTAATAGTCAGGTCCATCTAGTACCGTGGATTTTGCTTCCTAGAAAACTAGAAGATAAAAGGAGAATCGGCTTCTCTACCTATGATGATCAAATGGTGTTTATGCGCACTAATGCACCCCCTGAATTTTATGATGGTTTATGTTTGGGAACCTCTCACGGATGGCTGGTGATGTTGGATAAAGATATAGAGCCATATCTCTTCAACCCTTTTTCATTTGAAAAAATCACATTACCAGAAATTTTTACTTTTCCAAATATTCAGTGTCTTTTTGGATCAGTTGGGAGTGGCTACTATATACACTACTATGAAAATCCTTATAAACACAGGCGGCGGATTAAGTCTGTGCAGGAATTAAGGACTAAATTTGTTTCTAAAGCTGTAGTTTCAGCGAACCCTTCTCACAACAATGGGAACTTCTTTGTGTTGATGATATCTGCATGGCGCAAGACTGGAGCAATACTTGCCTTTTGTTATTCTGGTGATGATGTATGGATGCAGCTAGGTGACCATGATGAATCCTACTGTGATGTTATATGCCATGATGATATGTTTTATGCTTTGAACTATCCAGACGAGATTGAAATTTGGGATGTCCATAATGGTTATCCTACAAAAAGAACAAGTATTGTTGCCAAGTACCCTCAGAAAGTTTTTGATACCAAGCGTTCTTTAAAATTCCGTGATTGTGATACAACCCGCAGTTACTTGGTGGAAGTGTCAGGGGATCTATTTCTTGTTGTGAGGTTTATTGGGGGGCTCGTCCGTAGTCATGAAACAAGTAAATTTGAATTGAGACATGAGACACTTTGTTTCCAAGTGTATAAGCTTGACACTAGTATAAAAAAGTGGGAAGAGGTGGAATCATTAGGTGATCTAGTGTATTTTGTAGGTGGAAATCAATCCAAGTCTCTTTTGGTCCCAGATAATTCAGCATACAAAGCAAATTCAATTTACTTTACGGATGATTATTGGGATATGATGTATTGGCGTAAAAATCATTATGATATTGGAGTCTATCACATGGAAGATAAAAGTATCGAGAAAACTCTTCGGTTTGATTGGCAGAATGAACCACCGCCTTTCTGGATTGACCCGGAATCTTTAGTACATTGATGATACAGAGCAGGTATGGCTACAATGTAATCTCCCTCTGCATTTTGTAAGGATGTATGAGCCAAATTCTCCCTTTTGTAAGGATGTATGAGCCAAATTCTCCCTTTTCAATTGAACTTTTCGACAACGTCAAATTTTCTTTCATTTCTCTACATAATACTAGATTATGAAGTTTATGAAATTACTTTAGGAAATCTTATCCTTCTGTAATTTTGAAGTTTTAAACTATTAGGATATCTGCATAAAATTTGTATATCTGATTTCTGGGAAAAAAATTATGTTTCCTGGATCTCTTTAACTATCAAAGACATATTCAAGCAAAGCAAATGACCTGTTTTTTTTTCTCAGAAACACGTCTAATTTAGTTGGCTATTGCTTGAAGTTATTTTATTAATATAACATTCTTTTCTATATGTGAGATCATTTTTGTAACTAGCTTCCGGGTCCATGCAAGTGCGGAGGTTTATTAGCCTTTTTCTTTTGAGATGAAGCTATATTATTTAGTTCTTGATTCCAGGTAAAAGAAAACGTTCTCAACTTACAGAACAGCCAATTTTGTAATGATGGAGTCTAAATTGAATCGGTTGCTCGTCTTCTCAATTTACTCTCATTGAGGATTTTCAAGCACATGCCACATTTTGCTTGTAGTTTCCAATTTGCTGGACTGACGTCTACTTCTCATTTGCAGGTCTGGGAAAAGATTGATGTGTCTCACTATGATACTGCAAGTAGTTATGATGTACTGAATGCAGCAATGGCGCGGTATTATGGAGTTGGTCAATGGCTAGATGTTTCATATCTTACAGAATCTTCTGGACAAGCTCACTGCAACACACCCTTGTTCGAGGATTTGCTTTGATTGTACTACTGCTTTATTTGGTCTGAAGTCTAGAGATTGGTTATCAATGTTTTTATTAGTTAAAATGTTGTCATTCTAATAAATAAATTCTGGATGTGTATGTGTGCTTTTGGAGAATAAGGCCCATTTGGCTGTTTGGGCACTTAGAAACGAGCTTCTTACATGCAATTTTATAATAAACCAAAGTGGATGTTTGATTCAGTGGTTTGCTTGTTTATTGATGGGACAAGTGAGGGACAGTATATAAGTCTTGCTATTTTTCCTAATCAGAATCCTGGTCTGTTTCAGTGATATAGTTGTAAATGAATGGTTGCGGAAGCAGAAACTGAATCCTTCAGTTGCTGGAGATGTTCTGTTCCTATGAGCTTTTTAGCCTTATTTCTTATTTCAGTTTTTCCTGTGGTATGCTTGTGGGCATACACTAAGCACAAACTTCTATAATTTTAATTATTTTGATTGGCCAACACTTCTTATTAATGGTGGACCTCCTGCGTTTACAACAAATACACCAACCAAATCACTCAAATTTTTATAAGTTGTAGTACTTAACATGTAACATGTGTCCATGGGCACACACCACACAAACTTTTCTTATTTTAGGATAAAGAAGGTTAAATGTAACTTAAATTTCTATTTGCCAGATACATCTGTGCACAAAATAATTTTTGTTTTTTCTTATAAAAATTTAAATGTTATTCTTTTTGAAAGAAATAATTTGTGGAGTTGTTATGGATAAAAAAATAGGGTGTATTTAAAACTGTGTTTATTACTAGGGTTCGTGAGCTTCAAGACTCTATTTGACTACTTTCGTGTCTCATGACTCAATCTGCCTTCACAATATGTCTACGTACCTTGCTGTGTGCTAAGGATCAAGTCAAAAACGTAGTTCTGATTTGTGGGGTGAGACCCCTTATAGGCATGATATGCCGAATTGGATTAGGGTTAGGAGACTTGGCGGGCAAGTCTCAGATTTAGAATAGATTTTGGAGTCCTAGAATGTAGGAGATTGATCCCTTATATGAGGTTTCTTGGAGGCCAATCTCCAAGAAATTATACCCTTATTTGGAACTTCTACTAATTACGAAATTAATTAATATTCAGGGTTTTTAACCTTTTTAAATGAGTTTTATTTGCAACCCAAACAAGGTTTTAATTAATGCCACATTAATTATATAATCAGGATTTATTTTATCATCTATCATTTGACCCCCAACTTCTAGGAAATCGTATAGGATTTAGTAGAAGTTAAGCTTTTATTCCCTTGCAAGGTATCGCTTTTAACGTAAAGTGTGGAGCGACCTATACATTTACAACGATTTGCCTTATCTGAGGCTTCATGAAATTTTCTGGAATTTTCTTAATTTTCCATGCTCATTTTTTCACCTTATTCTTATTTTTTAGGAATTTTCTGGTATTTTTCCTTAATTTTCAGGATTTTTCCTTAATTTTCAGGATTTTTCCTTAATTTTTCAGAATTTTTTCTTAATTTTCTGGATTTTTCCTTAATTTTTTAAAAAAAATTCAAAAAAAAATTTATGCTAATTTCGACCAGGAATCTATATTTGGTAAGATCCTGGTCGAATTATGCTCTCATTTCTTCTACTCGTGAACTTTTCGGTCATAATGAATTTCTATCAGAATCCTGGCCGAATTTCGGTCAGGATTTTCCTTGGTCTAAATTCCTGACCGAGTTATGCTCTCATTATTCCAGGTCGTGAATTTTTCGACCACGATATAATTCGACCAGAATTTCGGTCAGGATTTTTCTTTAACTTACTTCCTGACCGAATTATGTTCCCTTTATTCCTGGTCGTGAGTTTTTCGACCATGATGGAATTCGACCTGGATGGAATTCGACCAGGATCCTGACCGAATTTTGGTCAGGATTTACACCTTGACTCAATTACTGACCGAATTAAGTACCTATAATTACTGGTCGTGGGTTTTTCGACCAGGAGGTTTTTCGACCAGAATTCTGATCATATTTTGGTCGAATTTGATCAAGATTCATTCGACTAGAATTGAACTTCAACCCCAATTGGGCTCTTTTGTGGGCCTCTTTTTGGGCCTATTACCTTTTGTTAAATTGGGCATTCTTTCTAGAATTCTCCAACCGGGCCATTAAACTGGGCTTTTGACGGGGTCTGTCAACTCGACCCCCTTTCTTTTTATTTTTCTTGACTTCTCCAGAATGTTCTGAAGTTTTCCAAATTACTATTTTATTTATCTTCTATTTATTTTTTATTCCTCAAGAATATCCTAGAAGCTTTTGAAATTGGGCCCAGGCTTTTGGGTTGGGCTTTTGACCGGCTATAACCGGTTAACATTCTCCTTCTATCGGCCCAATGACCGGCTAGAAGTGCTATATATGTGTGGGGGGTGAAGTGAGATCACTTCACACTTCACTTTCACATTTTCAAATCTTCCTTCTCATTTTTCCTCTCCTAACCCCTAAAGTTTTTTCCGGCGGTCAGCTAATTTTTCCGGTCATGATTTCTGGGTCTATGCTTGAAGATCAATTGAATCTTCACCTTCTTCATCCAATTTCTAGTTACAAGCATTCATCTCATCTCCATCAATGGTGGATAAGAGTGTAGAGATGGCTACAAAAATTGCCTCAACTTTTAAAAGAGGTAACGAAATTCAAGTTCGTTCATCTTATATATCTTTGTTAGATATGATCAATGCTTTGGGAGACAAATACCCATCCGATGCTCACTTGGATTCTTCGATGACTGCAACAAATGGTATAATGTAGATGGCATTAAACATCTTAACACAACTTATAATGTTCGTCCTCCTCTTAGGATAGTTCCTGTTGACGGTGGTGATCGTACATGCCATTGGAAAAGCGATACTCTTTTTATTTATACAGATTCCCTTACCGCGGGGCTTAGGTTTCCCTTTCACAAGTTTATTCCTAGGTTGTTAGCTGACTTACAAATTAACCCTTGTCAGCTTCTACCTAAAGCTTGGAGGAATGTCCTATGTTTTATGGGTCTTTGTCTTCGGCACGGTTTCCCCTTTCTGTAGCTGTTTTTAAAAAAATCTTTCAGTGCTATAACAGTGCCCAGCCTCTTGTGGTTGGGTTTACATCAAACAGAGACCCAAATGTCCTCAAATTTTCAACAGTGCCTCCATCCCTGATAACAACCGGCATTGGAGGGACACTTTTGTTGGGTTGAGATGGGAGAACGGTGATTGGGCACACTCTTTAGCTCTTCCTTTGGTAAAGTTAGTGATGATAGCCCCAAAACCCTTCGCCTATCAGATGAGGAAAATCTTATATATAGAAATCTTATAAAAGATGAGGGCAAGACCGCAAGTTGGACTTTGTTGGAAGAGTTTCCCTGATTCATGTTGGACTTTCTTAAGTCATATTTTATGGTATTTCTCATACTCTTTATTTCCGTTTTCCCTTTTTTATATGTTATTAACATAACTTATTCTTTTTTTTTCTGCTTTCTTTTCAGCGGCTCAGGAAATAAACAACACCATTGTGTCGGTCGTTGAGGAAACGGGCAGGATGAAGAAAGCCCGGCTTGCAGGGCTTGACACTCGTGGGAAGGCTACTGAGCCCAGCTTCCTAGGGAAGCATAAAGAACCTGTGGTGGAGGCCTCCTCAGCTGGAACTGAGTCCACAGCCATTCCCGCTCCTCCCTCTACGGGCTCATTTCAACCTCTGTGGGGATTTCGTCAAGGGGACACCGTTGTTAGATCCACGAAGCATGCTTGAGATTGGTCCTACCATTCTATTACTCCTAAGGACTTCACGGATGTTGTGGGTGGTCAGGACCTAGAGTGGGTTAAGCTCATGGGAGCCCAATCCATTGCTTCAGTATGAATTTTTCAAAATTTATTTTAATCTCCTTTTTTTAAGGACTATTTCTGCCTTGTCTCGTGATTGTTTTCGTTTCAGAACAATGTTCAATTCCAGGCAGCTATTCGTCATGATGAATCTTAGAAGAAGGCTTCAGAGATATCCAACAGGGCCTTAAGGAAGCAGAAAGTCAAACACACTGCTCTGGAGATGAAAATGAAGCACAAGGAAGAGGAACTCTCCGAGGCCAACGTGGAGTTGGTGAAGCTTAAAGCTATGAAGGACAAGATTATTGATGCATATTTGGATACAGATGAGTTTACTCAGTCTATGAGGGTCATAGATGACATGGTGTTTCCAGAGTTCTTTAGGACTGGTTGAGGATCGACCCTTGAGACTGTAAATGAAGCTTGCCCGGATATTAACCCCGTAGACTATCCTTGTCTAGACGATGAGCCCCTCCTTCAGAGGTTCCGTGCTCTTGTGGTGGTCTCCGAGGATGTCCCTCGCACCGAGCTCCTTCCTCCTCCTGTTTCATCTTCCAGGGCTGCTTTAGAGGAGTCCAGCTCTTCTTCCGGTGAGACCGACACTAAAGGGACAACCGGAGAGAGTGAGGGAGAGGATGGCATGCATGTTGAGGGTTCTCCACCTCACTGATATTTTTATTAAGCACTGCGCAACTGTTTATTTATTTGGAACTCGTGCTTTTATGTATTAAACTATTTATTGTCCTTCTTTTTATGCACTGAACTACTAAATTTATCTTCCTTTATGCAGTTTTATTTGCCCATCACATTTAGAAACTTAATGCCACAACTGAAAACTTCATAAATTTCATAAATCCTTGGGATCCATCCCTTACATAGATTTTTGTAAATTAAACTCAAAATAAAAATCCTAAGGAGCCAAAGGTCATGGTTTCTGTGAACCTTATTGTAAATTATCCCCATATTGTGGTTGAAGAGTTATCAGAGTAGCTGGGGCATGGGTATATGAGGCCGAAAGCTCAAACGAGAAGTGTTGTAAAATGGTAGCAAGAGCTAGTTTGGTTTCTAGCATTGCAAAGTCATGTCCTAAACATAATCTCGGTCCCCATCTGAATGGAAAATAGGCTGCCTGAATACTTTTTGTTGCTTTAGACACTCCTTGTGCAAATCTTTCCGTATCAAACTCTTTTGCATCCTCTCCCCATAGATTTTGGTCATAATGAAGGAGCAAAAGTGGCACAGCTACTTCCATTCCAGCAGGTAATTTAAGTCCTCCTAGGGTAGTATCCTCGTATACCTTTCGATTCAGTGTATGTGCAGGTGGATATAATCTTAAAACCTCGTGCAAAATCATAGTAACCTACATAAATTTAACTTACAGTTAACATCTGATCAATATTTATTATTTTGTGCATATGCATGTGTACACAAGAACTATACGATTTTGAGGTGGTTAAGATTGTCAAAATCAGGTTTGCCATGATTCCCCAACACCTGAAGAACTTCTTCTCTGGCACGAATTTGCCAGTTGGGGTGAACAACAAGTAAAATTATGGTCCAGACAAGGATATTTGAGGTAGTTTCTTGGCCAGCAAAGTAGAAAAACTTGCATTCACCAATTACATCGTCCAAGCTCATTCCAACATTTCTCGATCCATTTTGAAGTTGATCACTGGAAATGGATTCCAACAATATCCCTAGCAAGTCATCACTACTACTTTCTCTTGCCTGCATTGCCTTGGTCTTTTTGCTAATAATATTTTTTAAGGATGATTGTATCATTTCATTTAGCTCCTTCATCTTTCTATTGTTCTTGGTTGGCAGAAATCTACAGATATTTATAAACAGTTACTATGTAAACGTGGAAAAGGACATGAGGAAAAAAAATGCTTCATTCATATATTATAACCAAATGAGTAGTACCTCCATCCAGAAATGTACACTGACTGCAGAGACTTCATTACAAGCTCAATTTGTTGGCGTTGAATCTCAAATACCCTGCTTCCCTCCTTATAGCTACTTCCAATGATGTGCGTGAAATCACATCGCTTGTTAATTTATGACCCTCCTTATAGCTACTTCCAAATGATGTGCACAAAATCACATCGCTTGTTAATGTATGAAGATACGGTGCAATGTCCAATTCGCACCACCCATTTTTCTCTACCTTCTCCTCCCATTTGCTCACCAGTTCTGTGCAACTAATATACATTACTGGTAGCATTAGCTGCATCAAAATCAGGAAAATTAGCGTCTCAGTGTATTTTAATGTACAACAGTAGGGGTATCAAAAATTTCCAGGACTGGAAATTTAATATATAATAACTTCTACTATTTTCTAAGAGCAAGTTCAAGAGTGTCCTAGTAGTTGCCTTATAAATATTATAAAATAGAGTGTCCTAGTAATTTATGACATTATTTGTATACATGAACTCCAACCTTTAACTTGTGAAGATGAAAAGCTGGGGTAAGAAGTTTCTTGTGTTGAGCCCACTGGTCCCTGTCTATGCTTGCCAGACTATGAGAAAACATTCACACGATTGGAATTTGCTTAATCTTCTTGAATATGTTATTTTTGTTCATCACTTCTTTAATGAGCTCAGGATCTGTGATGAGCAACCTTGGAGCCGGCCCAAACCACATGAAACTATTTTTACCTGCAAGTTGTTAGAAATCAAACTCTCCATCAGGATATTAAATGAATTAAACAAAGCAATTGAAAATTATAAGTTAGAGAAATGGCAGCTGTACATGGGAGAAATAAAAGATGGTTGTGCATGAGAAAAAAAGAAAATACAGCAGTTTTTCATGGTCAATAATAACAAGCTACAGGTCTTGGAATCATGTCTAAAAAATTAGGTAGGCTATTAACCTCAAGAAGATGTTATCCAGAAGGCTTGGTCAAAGAAAGAAACAGTATATCCTGAAATTAAGGTGGGGACTGCAGAAAAATAAGAACAGCTTGAAAGGTGACAGTTGTTTTTGGTAGGCTGCATGGGAAAACATATAGCAACATATGTAAGCGATAACATAAGCATTTTAGAGCCTATAAATAGCAGTCCTACCAGTATCAGTAAAAAAACACAAAAGTGAAATATTTGTAAGGAAAAAGAGCAGAAGCTCCGTGTCTTGTAAAGGGTTGTATCCTGTATTATAAAATAGAGTCCTTGTGTTCCTATTAAGTAGAATAAAAGTATTGTTGAGTTTATTTTAAGTAATATCTTATTCTAAAGCTCATTACGTTTCCATAAAGTGGCATCAGAGCTAAGGTTCCGTTCGTGAAAAATGACAACGATGGTGCAACCAAATATTCCAAAATTGACGAGTACAAATTACGGGACCTGGAGTATTCAAATGAAGGTATTACTCGGTTTCTACGATAATTGGGATATTGTCGAAAGCGGGTATGACGAGCCCACAGATTCAGCCGCTTAAGTAGCCCTGTCAAATGCTGAGAAGATGATTTTGAAAGAGACCCGGAAAAAAGATAAAAAGGCGTTATATACAATTATTCAAGGAGTTGACGAATCAACCTTTGAAAAAATTTCAAATACAAAAACGGCGAAAGACGCGTGGGAGATTCTGCAGAAATCGTTCCAGGGTGTCGAGAAAGTTAAAAAGGTTCGGCTCCAAGTACTACGTGGGGAGTTCGAAAATTTGAAGATGAAGAGTTCCGAAAATATTGGTGAATTTGTTACGCGTTTGAAAACGGTGACAAATGAGATGAAAAGAAATGGGGAAAGTCTCGATGATGTTCGGGTCATGGAAAAATTACTCCTTTCGTTGATGAGGAAATTTGTTTACGTTGTTACTTCTATCGAGGAGTCAAAGGACTTGTCCACAATTTCCATTGATGAGCTCGTAGGTTCACTTCAAGCTCACGAGCAGCGGATGAACCAGTATGATGATGCAAGCCAGTTGGAAAAGGCGTTGCAAAGTAAGGTGTCCATTGGTGACAGTTCTGGCAGTAGCAGTTCTGCACGTGGCGGAGCTGGCTTTAGAGGTGGCTACCGAGGTGGACAAGGACGTGGAAGATAATCTTTCAATAGAGGCCAGAATTTCGAAGGTTTTCAATCATCTGGTCGTGGTCAAAATTTTAGAGGCCGAGGAAGAGGTGGATTTCAACGAGGTGACAAATCTCAATTTCAATTTTATAATTGTAATAAATTTGGTCACTTCAGTTATGAGTGTAAAGCACCAAAAGTGGAAGAAAGAAGTCACTTTGCTGCAGCAAAAGAAGATAAAGATATTGGTTCTGCTATATTTCTCACTTATAAAGGAGACGAGGAGAACAAGAAAAATATTTGGTATCTTAACTCAGGAGCCAGCAATCACATGACTGGTCATAAAGATTTATTTACGGAGATAGATGAGACCATCTCTGAAGAAGTTACTTTTGGTGACTCGTCAAAAATTCCGGTCAAAGGAAAAGGTACAATTACGATTATGTCAAAGAATGATGAGAAAAAGTATATAAATGATGTTTATTATATACCTTCTCGTTGGAAAATCATGGAAATTTGTGTGAAGCGTGTGTCAAGGGGAAGCAACATAGACAAAGTTTTCCCGTTGGAAAATCATGGAGAGCTAGGAGGCCATTGGAGATAGTTCACACAGACATGGCTGGTCCATTTGATATTCCATCACTTGGAGGTAATAGGTATTACCTAACTTTTATTGATGATTTTAGCAGAAAAAGTTGGGTATATATCATCAAAGAAAAATCAGAGGCTCTTGATAAATTCAAGGAGTTCAAAGCACTTACAGAAAAGCAAAGTGGTCAGTATCTGAAGACACTCAGATCAGATAGAGGAGGAGAGTATACTTCCAACTTGTTCAGAAGTTTTTGCAGAGCACATGGCATCAATCATCAGTTGACAACAACATATACTCCTCAACAAAATGGCTTTACAGAAATGAAGAACCGCACAATTCTTGACATGGCAAGGAGTATGGTAAAAGCAAAACACTTGCCAAGAACTTTCTGGGCGGAAGCTATTCAATGTGCAGTTTATTTATTGAATCATTGTCCAACAAAAAGTGTCAGAAATAAAACTCCGAATGAAGCATGGAGTGGTAGTAAACCATCAGTTGGGCATCTCATAATTTTTGGATGTATTGCTTATGCCCATATTCCCGATCAGAAAAGAAAGAAGCTAGATGACAAAGGCAAAAAGTGTATTTTTACCGGATATGACAAAAGGAGCAAGGCGTACAGGCTCTATAATCCCTTTACAAAGAAATTAATCATTTCTCGAGATGTTGAGTTTGATGAATCAGATTATTGGAGATGGAGCGAGGAAGAAAGAAAAGTTGCAGGTTTATTTTTCAACGATGATGATGATGATGATGGCAATGACGGCCCCAATATAGAAGATGGTGGAGATGATGATCCAACTCCTCCACAAAGTCTGAATCAACAAACTACCGTATCAACACCATCAGATTCAAGTGGAAGCAGAAGTTCAGGGGGAGCAACTAGAAAAATGCGGAGTCTGGATGATATCTACGAAGCTACAAGTCCGGTACAAACAACCTTTGATTATTCATTATTTTGTTTAATGGCTGAATGTGATCCAGTTACATTCGAGGAAGCTTCTGAAGAAAGCAAATGGAACAAAGCCATGGATGAAGAAATTGGCGCAATCAAGAAGAATGATACATGGGAGCTCACAGATCTTCCAGAAGGACACAAAGCAATTGGTGTCAAATGGGTCTACAAGACCAAGACGAATCAGGATGGAGAAGTGGAGAAATACAAGGCGAGGCTAGTGGCTAAAGGCTACAAGCAGCGATATGGCATTGACTATGATGAGGTGTTTGCTCCAGTTGCACGAGTTGACACCATCAGACTTCTTACAGCAATTCCCGCTCAAAATTAATGGAAGATTTTTCAGATGACGTGAAGTCAGCATTCCTAAACGGTTATCTTGAAGAAGAATTCTATATTGAGCAGCCTCCCAGATATGTTCAGAAAGGCCGGGAAAACAAAGTCTACAGACTGAAGAAAGCCTTATATGGTTTGAAGCAAGCTCCACGAGCATGGAATACAAGGGTTGATGAATATTTTCAGAGAAATGGTTTCGTGAAGTGTCCATACGAGCATGCCCTCTACACGAAAACAAATTCAGGGGGAGATATTATGATCGTTTGCTTATACGTGGACGACATGATTTTTTACTGGAAACAATCCTGGTATGTTTGATGATTTTAAGAAAGTTATGACTAATGAATTTGAGATGACAGATATTGGTCAAATGTCATACTTTCTTGGAGTCGAGGTGAAGCAAAACAAAGATGGGATTTTTATGTCGCAGAAAAAATATGCGGAGCAGATTTTAAAGAAGTTCAGAATGGAGGAATGCAAGCCAATAAGCACACCAACAGAACCGAGCATAAAGCTCAGAGTTGATTGAACAAGGGAGTCAGTAAATCCGACATTGTTCAAAAGTTTGGTTGGAAGTCTGAGGTACCTAACTTTTACTCGTCCAGATATTATGTATGCAGTTGGATTGGTTAGTAGGTACATGGAGAAACCGAAGCAAGATCACTTAATGGCAGCTAAAAGAATTTTGAGATACATTAAAGGTACACTTGGTCATGGATTATTTTATTCTCATTCTCAAAATGTAAAATTAGTTGGCTACTCAGATAGTGATTATGGTGGTGATTTGGATGACGGGAAAAGCACTTCTGGATATGCTTTTCATATTGGTTCAGCGATATTTTCGTGGTCTTTAAAGAAGCAACAAACAGTTGCTCTCTCAACATGTGAGGCAGAATACATCGCAGCAGCAGCATGCGCATGTCAGGCTATGTGGCTAGGCTACGTATTGGGCGAGTTAAATTTTGCAGTGGAAGTTCCAGTTAAAAATTTACGTGGATAATAAATCCGCTATTTCTCTCGCGAAAAATCCAGTGTCACACAGTCGCAGCAAGCACATCAATATTAAGTATCATTTTCTTCGCGAACAAGTGAATGAGAAAATTGTGGAGTTGGTGCACTGTAGGACTGAAGAAAATTTAGCGGATATTTTCACAAAACCATTGAAGCCGGATGTGTTTTACAAAATAAAAAATAAGCTCGGAATGCAAAGTTGAGTTTGAAGGGGAGTGTTAGAAATCAAACTCTCCATCAGGATATTAAATGAATAAAACAAAGTAATTGAAAATTATAAGTTAGAGAAATGGCAGCTGTACATGGGAGAAATAAAAGATGGTTGTGCATGAGAAAAGAAGAAAATACAGTAGTTTTTCATGGTCAATAATAACAAGCTACAGGTCTTGGAATCATGTCCAAAAAATAAGGTAGGCTATTAACCTCAAGAAGATGTTATCCAGAAGGCTTGGTCAAAGAAAGAAATAGTAACTCCTGAAATTAAGGTGGGCACTGCAAAAAAATAAGAACAGCTTGAAAGGTGACAGTTGTTTTTGGTAGGCTGTATGGGAAAATATATAGCAATATATGTAAGCGATGACATAAGCATTTTAGAGCCTATAAATAGCAGTCCTACCAGTATTAGTAAAAAAGCACAAAAAGTGAAATATTTGTAATGAAAAAGAGCAGAAGCTCCGTGTCTTGTAAAGGGCTGTAGCCTGTATTATAAAATAGAGTCCTTGTGTTCCTATTAAGTAGAATAAAAGTATTGTTGAGTTTATTTTAAGTAATATTTTATTCTAAAGCTCATTACGTTTCCATCACAAATAATGTAGACAAGACTCGTAAGGTACATAACGCAAATAATTCGTTCATTTGTTTATATGAATACAAGTAATTAAGTGAACTTTATCTATTTAGTCAGCCTTATTAAATTGAAGTTATGTTCGTTTTTTGTAAAGTCGGATACTGAATCATGGTTGCAGCCCTGCAGAAAAAGAAATGAAAATTTAATCTTAGTGGATGTTAGTGTTACCATATTTCTCGACCGTGTGATGGATGAACGGGCTTGCCCGTGCAACAGCATCATCGGATAGATTAATAGGCTTTGAAAGAGCATTCTTAACCAGAGCTGAGCTTTCTTTGGAATCTCCATACAAGAAGTGATAAGAGTTTCCATTAAGGCCTTGTTGTCTTAAGCACTTCTCCATCTTCTGCGGTTTCACCCATACCCAATTCAAGACTCTCCATGCCCATTCTACAAACAAAGCTAAAGCTAAACTCACTGCAATATTTTTCAACTTGTGAAGATGAAAAGCTGGGGCAAGAAGTTTCTTGTATTGAGCCCACTGGTCCCCGTATATGCTTGCCAAACCATGAGAAAACATTCTCACGATTGGATTTTGCTTAATCTTCTTGAATATGTTATTTTTGTTCATCACTTCTTTAATGAGCTCAGGATCTGTGACGAGCAACCTTGGAGCCGGCCCAAACCACATAAAACTATTTTTCCCTGCAAGTAATGTAAACTTTATTTGTTTATAGTTGGATCTTGAATCATGGTTGCAGCCCTACAGAAATAAGAAAGAAGATTTAAGCCTAATGAATGTTAGTGTTACCATATTTCTCAACAGTGTGATGGATGAACGGGATTGCACGTGCGACAGCATCATCAGAGAGATTGATAGGCTTCAAAAGAGCATTTTTTACCATTTCTGAGTTTTCTTTGTTATCACCGGACAAGAAGCGATAAGAGTTTCCATGAAACCCTTGTTGTCTTAAGCACTTCTCCATCTTCCGCGGTTTCACCCATACCCAATTCAAGACCCTCCATGTCCATCCCACAAACAAAGCTAAAATTAAACTCACAACAATATTTTTCAACCCTATTGTATCCATTACTAGCTAGTTTGTAATTAAATTATAAGTAGTTGTTATGTTAAAGTAAGGATTAAATAAGCATCAAGATTATAAGTAGACAAAATATAAGTAGTTACATGGCGGGACTGCAAGAACAATTTATATATTTGTAAGCAACTCAATGTGGTCATAACTGACGCCCTGAAACTAATTTTTCAATCTAGAATTAAGTAGACACATGTGTTCTTCATCACATGTTTGCTTTCTCTTAGGTTGTTGACTTATATTTCTCAAAAGAAAATTCAGCTTTCCTAATTCAACTGCTCCTTTGATTAGTTTCTTTTAGAAATCAATAAACAAAGACGAAGAATAAAAGTCATCACTGGTCTTAAATCTATTACTGTATCATTCTTTTTATGCATCGGATAAATAGAGAAGGTACTATGAGTGGTTCAGAATAAGCTTTGAAATCTTATCTTAACTTAGATTATTTCTGATTGTTCTACCTATAACATGAATAATGTTCTTCCACTTGTTTTGGGTTATATGGTTGAGTTATATAAAAATGTCAAGTTATCGGCTCTCCTTGTCATCTCAAGTAGTTAGAAGCATAACTTAATTCAGGCATATATAGTATTCAGCAAACACAACGAGTTAAAGACTCTCCAAATATCAAGCGGTATACAGACAACTAGCTATACAACAACACAAATAGAAATATAGAAATAAAACACAGCATTCAAATAATTAAAAATCTTTAGCAGAAAATTGATTACAATTCTGAGTCAAGAAACAATGGGTAAAAGTTAGGTAGGCCTCGCTTCTTTCAACTTACTAATAATCTGAAAGCTTGATATGATTATTGAGCTTGATCTGGCCAAACAGACGGAAATACTGTGAACAACGATCTCCCCCCCCCCCCAAGCAGAGGGTAAATCATGAGCATGTTCTGTTCTGACTTAATTATTACTGACTTAGCAATACATATCCTATAAGCTCATCAAGATCACTATAGTACCGTCCTTTTCCATCATTGCCCCAAACATTTTAGTCATGGTGAAGGAGCAAGATTATTGATATTACTATTGTGCCTACTTACAGTTTTAAGGTAAGTAAGATTGTCCAGACAAGGAGATCTAAGGTTGTTTCTTCGCCAGTAAAACTTGCATTCACTTTATCACATCGTCCAGGCCCATTCCAACATTTCTTGATCAATTTTGAAGTTGCTTACTGGCATTTGATTTCAGTTGATATCTCAACCAAGTCATCCCTATTACTTTAGCTCATACTAAAATCACTACAATGCTTTCTAACGTTACTGTATAATTAATTACTTCACAAAAATTGCAATTAAAATGAAGCAAAAATTTGTAGAATGTCCATATTTTCAAGTTATTGTTGTAAGCAACGGGAATAAATAATACTCCCCGTCCCCCAATAAGCCCCAAATGTCATTTTTTTGAATCAAATTACCGTTAATGTCAATTTATGAAAAGGTGACACTAATTGTCACTTTAAAATCAGTTCACATTTTTGTTAAATATAAAAACTCATTTCTGTTTCACGTTTTCAACATTTTTTTATTTTTCTTTACTATGTTACATAACTTAAGTCATATTCGGAGACCGTAAACAATACTTGATATTACGTTTTTAACAATAAAACATAACTTAAAAATATGTTTTCATTTATTTTTAATTAATATTTTATATTTTCATAACTCTTATTGAGTTTCAAAAATATTAAAATTTTAAATTAATTTTTTAAAATTCAAGTGTGGGCTACAATTCAACAATCATTAACTTTTTAGGGTTCAATAATCACTTTTTTAAATTTTAGAAATATTAAAAAATTGAAAAAAATATGTCTAATTTAATAATTTTTAACATTTTAGGATTCACCCACCCCATTTCAGGTTTTTAGAAATATTAAAAAATAAATTAATAAAAGATACACTGATTTAGGATTTAGGATTTAGGGGGCCTAAACCCTAGAGTCTAAACCCTAATTTAATCTAGGGTTTACGATCTAAACCCTAGACATCAAACTCTAATTATTCACCGGTTTTAATATTTTAAGGTTAACCAATTCCCAATTTGAGTTTTAAAAATATTAAATAATTAAAGATCTGAATAAAATATGAAAAAAACCCGTTAGAGTAAATTTTTAAACTTTAAAATATAACATTATCTAGCATTTTGGGTATAAAAAAAAACAAAACGCAAACTCAATATGCGTTAACATGAAAAACATAGTTTGGGATTGTGTTTTGCCCCGGTAAACATGATTGTAAGTTACATTTTTAGTAAAAAAATAAAAAAAAATGAAAATGAAACACACAACTACGTTTTTGATTAAAAATAAAACAGAACACGAAATTCCGTTTTGGAGTGACATTTGGGCCATATTTTCTCGAAATGACATTGAGGGTCATTCTCCTTCAAATTGTGACAGTTAGGGCCAACACCCCCATCCCACTAAATTCTTAACATTTGAAATAGAAAGTTCGACATGTTGCCCACTGAAGATACAATTGTTTAAGGGGGGTTTGATACAATTGTATAAATGTTTCGAACAAGTGATAAAATATAACAGCTTTTTATATATCTGATAAAAACTGTTACAAAACTCTCTCAAGAAATTCTGATATTCTTGAGAGCTGCTAGGTCGAATGATACTCGAGATCGATACACTTAGTGATGACCTAAACTGTGTTTATATACTATACAGCTACAACAAATCAATTAAGATATGCATTATCAAAAGATAACTGAAACTGATACATATCTTCAACTGAATAGATAAAGTCCTATAACTCAGACATAAAAGATATATGCTCCACAATATAAGGAATAAAACAAATCTTTTAAGCTAACTGTTTTCAAATACTGATGACATCCAAATGCTGATGATGTGTCAAATCCTGACGACACATCAGATACTGATGACACCCGAATAGCCAGATCCTGAGTTTCTTCTGATCATTGAGAATTCAATATGTAACAATCTCCCCAAATTTATGCTTAATGTTATGAAGCACAAATTCCATTCTCAATGATGCCAAAACCAATCTATAAAATGTACAAGGAGTAAAGCTTACTTCAGTAACTGAAGATAACTGACAGTTGTTTCCAGAAAGTTTTTCAATCTTTCTTCCTCCTTGTCTCGTAGGACTTTAACAAGCTTTTTCTTCAACTCTCTCTTCTCTTCAGTGTCTTCTCCAAGCTGATAGATAGCTGATCTCAATTTAGAAATTGAGCTTTTTCCTATCTCAAGATCACCAATCAACATGTAGGTTAAACTGACATCTTCATGATCAGGACTGAAGGATAACTGATGACTGTTGAGAAAAACTTGTAGCACTATAGCTCCCTTTTTCATCTTTATTTCTTGACCAGTATAAGTTCTGTACTCAGGAACATAATCACCATTATATTTATCATCTTTTGTCATGACTCTTCTTCTGATGACTTCAAGTATCATAGAAGACCAGTTTCTAGTGACATTGTTCTCAACTCTAAGAAGATAGTGAATGTATTTCAATTCTGTCACAGTCTTCATTAAGAGTTGCTACAATGTAAAGTTATTTATTTTACCATCCCTGAAAAAGTACAAAATCTCTTCTCTGACATCATTATCATTTATCTTTCTATAGACGATCTTCGCAGCTTCAACTTTCTCAAGATGTGAAGGAGAAACTTTTTCACCAAGATTCTCTGTCAGAGTATTTGTATCCAGCAGATCATATCTTAGAATCTCCATATCAGAATGATCAATCCCTCCTCTGGTTCAAGATTTGACAAGTTTCAGTTTTTCATTGTATTCCACCCAAGAAGGTTTTTGATGGACTTATCAACATCATTCTGTTCTGGAATAGAATCTCTTAACCCTGCCGACATAAATTCAACATGCTTGAACCCTTTAGGATAGTCAAATGTATAAATATCTTTCCATCTTCTGTCTTTCTTGCTGAGAGGAGCATAAGTTGTAGACAGGTCATTAATCTTCCCTTTTATTTTATGTCATAGCTCTCTCTTTGATTTTAAAACTCTCTGCAAATATTCTTTACATGCCTGATCAGCTTTCCTCCTATCAACCTTTTCTTTTTCATCAACCTCTGAAGAATGAGGAGTGACTACTGGAGTAAGGACTGAATCATTTAATATTTCGATCACCTTTTCATCAGAGTCAAAATCAGTTATCAGGTTCATAGCATCAGAATCTGCTTTTACCTCAGGATTTGTGTCTGCATCAGGAGTTACATTCTGATTTGTTGTATCAGCTTGATCATTGTCAGTGGATGATCTTTTCTTCCTTGGTATAATCGACTCTTCTGGCTTCTGAACTTCTTCACCTTCTTCATATCCTTCATGTCCTTGTACAGGAACATACCCTTCTCTGGATAGAAAATTCGGAAAAGTAGAGTTAAATACAGACACATGACTTGATTTAGAAATTCTTCCTCCTATTCCTCTAGCTCTCGTAGATCTACCACCTCTTTTTCCTCTTCCCTTAGAAGTGTTTGCATTAGCTTCAATCTGAGCCATTAGCTCCTTTTGTTGCATAACCGCTTCTTCAGGTGTCATATCAGGAAATTCTTTAGTTATATACCTAAGAGCACTCTTAGCATTCTTTTGCTCAAACCTCTTGTCTTTGTTGTACAAGACAATCTCTTCACCTGTTTTCTTATGCCTGTGAGGAAAGAATTATCCCTTAGCATCTGCTAAATTAGAGATTGTAATATCATCATCCTCAGGAGCACCAGCAGTAGTTTTGTGCTTGGCTTTGTGAGTACCAGTAGACTTCTTTTGTCCTGAAGAATGAGTCTTCTTGGAATGTTGAGGTTATTGAGCAATAGAAGCAATTTGAACATCTGTAACCGGATTATTCTTATCAATATCATCATCAATATCTTTATCCTTTGTCTGGATATAATCTGGTATACATTTTGTAGCAACTATCTTATCCCCCTTTTTGGCATCGGTATTTGAAAGAAGACAAAATAGAGCGTCCAGTTTGTCACCTATAGAAGAGACCTTATCTTCTAGGGAGGAAATTCGAGAGGCCATGCTGTGTTGAGATTCAACAACATCTATGATAATATTTTTCACACTTTTGAATTCAGCTAAGGTAGGTGTGTGAAGCAAAAATCCATCAATTTTCTCCTTGACAGCAGCATGAGACTTCTTCATTTCATCAAGGTCAGAGTGAATTCCTTTAACAGAAATAGTGGAGACCTTAAGATGCAACTTCAGATCAGGAGTTTGAATTTCATCATAGGCACGATGAATATGTTGCAGTCCAACAGCAGATGAGATAAAAGTATTTGCAAGTCTCCATTTATAATCCCATTATGTCTGTTTGTTTGAAATGCTCAGCATCAACATAGTAATAAGAAGGATTTTCATTGAAGTGCGAAGAAGAACCAATATTGGACTTCTTAGATGCATCAATTGCAGACTTAAGCTGAGCTGTGTTAGAATTATCCTAATCACTGTCATTATCTGAATCAGACAGCCCATCAGAAGAATTTGCAGAATCAGGCAGAGTTACCTTGCCTTTATCCAGATTCTTTGCAAGAGATGCCTGTGACTGATGAGATCCTGAAACAGAAACATGGTAACACCTAAATCTCTCTGTTCTTTTCAAGTGATCTCATCACTTCTCACACAATATATTACTTTTAAGAGTAATATTGTTCTCACAGAAGAAACTTTATAAGTAAAGAAAAACTTATAAGATTCTTGTCTCAAAGATACCTCTCCTTTTGCCAGTACATGAGGCTGCCACTTAATTTTTTTTCTAATCTGATATTTTCACACAGTCTCACAGAAAGGCTCAATTACACATTTAGCAAAGAAATAAGAGATGGTTGAGAAGAGTTGTATGTCTGTCATATAAATAGAGGTAACCTCAAAGAAGAGACTATTTATAATCATACAAACATGAGAATATATATGAGAAAGTTAGCAATACCTTAAGGTGAGTCCTCAAGTGGAAGTGAGGATAGTGGAGGAACAAACAGCACATCAGGATGCTTCTAAAAACTAGCAATCATTAGTGGATCATTAATAGTAGTTAGTGCAGTTGAAGGATGATTCTCAATAGGAGCTGTTGTAACATCAGGATTTGTTCTGTCATGAGAAAGTGAAAGACCAGCATCAGTACTTTGAACTGATGGTTCTTGTGGAGTCTGAGACATGTGAGCTGCTTCAGCAGTACTTGGTGAAGGTTCTTGTGTGCTCTTCTCAAAAATAGGATCATTTATGATTGCATCCACCTTTGACAGTATCTCCTGATGAGTTTGATTTTCCTGTAGTAGTTGAATAGAGTCAGCAAGAAGATCACTCTGAGCAATATTAACAATAATCTGTGCATCCTCATTGTCTGCATCTTCCCGTTGAGAAAATGGTTCTTGTGTGACTGGTTATATTGCAGTTGCTAAATCCCTTTGAGACTTAGGTTCTTGTGTACTGACATCCTTGGCAAGAGGCTGAGTCTTCTTCTTCTTTCTGATGTATCTAACTACTTCTTCACTTTTTCTTTTCAACTGGCTCTTTGAAGTTTTCTTGTGTTCAGCAGTTGCTTCATGAAGGGTTTTTAGCACATAAACGCAATGAAAACGTAAATTTAAATCTTAAAAAAAACGAAACCCTCCGCAGGATCCATGCGAAAAATAATATTTAATTCGTAGTTCAGTATGTTTACCTTAAGAAACTTTACGTTAATGGAAAGATGGAGGTCTTTAATAGCGATCCAAGAACGATGAAGGGAAATCCCTAATAGCTGATCCTCAAGTGTGAAGCACTCCACTGGTATCCACCAAGAGTACAATGTGATGGAGGAGGAAGAGGTTGAGAGAATTAGTTGCCTCCCTCTTTTTCTACTTTAGAATTATGGTTAATTATTTGGGTTGAGGCAAATAGGGTTTATAATAGTATATTTATAGGCAAAATTTTCAGGTGAAAATTTTCCATAAAATATTATTATTATTAACCCTTTAATTGATTATTCTTTTTAACCAATTAGCTAATAATTAAAACACCTTTTAATCATTAATCCATTTTCTAAACACTTTAGAAAAATAAATCTCTCACTTGATTTAATTTCCAAAATTAAATTCTTAATTAATAATATTAAGAATTAATTAAATCTCATTTAATCAATTATTAAATCTGCTAATTAATTATTTATTTCACAAATAAATAATTACTAGCCATTATTAATTAATTCATCCACCATTAAATCATTCTCTTTTATGGTGTGACCCTGTAGGTTCAATATTAAGCCGGTAGTAGAGATAAATAATAATAAAACTATTTTATCATTATTTATATAAATTCTCTAATTCATTAAATATGATTAATTAATAAATTAATCATATTTATTCTACATCGTGAGGGATACTTCTCAGCATATCGCGACTATCCGGATAATACGAATTCACTGCTTAGAATACCAAGAACCTATTCAGTGAGTAGTTACCGTACAATCAATTCCTTCTACCCTGCAATGTCATGATTAAATACAAGGCATGGAACTTGTGTCAAGCCTATCTTATTTAATCATTTTCTTTCCCATTCACTATGCTTAGTTCTATTTAATGTAAATTAGAAACTCCTTTCTAATTTCATTCACTCTGGCCAGAGATTCCTGAACTAGCAAAAGTGGATTAGCATTGAACATTCTCTTCCTTCACTGGAAGGGGTAGAACCTTTATTGATCATACACTATCTTCGTGTACAAATTCCTAACCCAGTAGAGCCCTTATAATTGTCCCTGGAGACTAAGAACTAAACCAAAGCATAGTTCAGTGTACACAAGATGACTATGATGACCTCAAGTCTAAGGATACTTGTACAACTATCACTATGTGAACAACTGCTGACACGTGAGTGAACTCCATCAGTTGTTCAGCTGTGTGAGTCATGTTCAGTGAACTTATTCTATAATAAGCACCTACATACTAGCTATAGTGTCACCACACAAATGTCTATGAGAACAGACATCCTTCATAATGAAGCAAACATAGTATGTACTGATCTTTGCGGATTACTAATTACCAGTTAGTAATCCTACGACCAGGAAATATTTAAGTTTAGAGTTATTATCTTTTAGGTCTCATTATTCTGATCTCATTATAATCCATAAAAAGCTTTACTCTAAACTATGTTTTATCTTATTTAAACACTTAAATAGATAAAGCCCACAATAAAACTAAAACAAGTCTTTTATTAATATCAATGAAATCAAAATAGATTACATAAAAGTTATTCCTAAATCATCATACATGATTGGACTTAGGACACATCTCTTTCACTTCCTTTACTGGAAGATTGTCAAGCAGAGCACTAGCATCAGTAGTTGGCTCCTTGGTTCCAGTAGTGTTTACAGAGTCATCAGGATGTTGATCAATGGACATCCTGATTTTTGATAAGGACCCTATTGGCATCTGATCATCTGAGTCAGAATCTTCTTGTATGATCAGTCTTCGTTTCCTGATTGGAAAGCAGTCTTCTTTCTTCTCACTCTCACTCAGTGAGGCTTGTTTATCTTTCTGTCCAGATGTGACAGATTTCTTAAACAGCCTTTTCTTTGTTACAACTGATGTCTTTTAAGAGACAGCAGAGGAAGCTAATATAAGAGCTTGATGTGTTTGCTGTTTGGAAGAAGAAATGCTTGGGTTAGAAACAAGATGGGTGGTTTCTTGATTCTCAGCATTAGGAACTGTGACAGAGGTGCCAGCATCAGGATTTACAGGCACTTATGTAGGAGTAGGTCTATTTCTTAACAAAAATTGCCTGACCTCTCTAGGAAGAAAGGGAGGTCCTGAAAATTTATTCTTTTCATCCCTTTTAATATGATCAGTGATTGCTTTTTTAGAAATTTGAAAAACAGGGAGTAATTCATTATCATCAAAAATAGCATTAGGGCATAGAAAATTGAAAATCAGTTGTAGAAATCTAGTATACCCTATTACTCCTGAAGCATCTGCTCTCCTAGCAATTATGAATTGTAGTATAGTATTACCATAATCAAAATCACCAGAGTAAAGAAGAGAGTACCCAATTCTCAGAGACGTGGATGGAAGAGCATCAAAATTTGTTGTCTTATTCAAGAAACTCCTACTGATGCAGTCAAAGAAAAAATTCCACTTTCTTTTCAGTTTAGTCCTGGCCAGTTTTCTAATGGTTGTGATTTCTCCTTGATTGCCTAAGGTCCTTAGCATATCAAACAGCTGCTCAGTGGTATGAGTATCAGGAGCACCATCAAGGGCATGCAATCTCAAGGCTTGAAGCAGAATATCAACATCAACTTCATATCTTTGGCCCTTATATTCAAAGGAAAAGCCAGTATTTGTTGAATTTACCACAACTGTATTCCAAACCTGCATGACAGCCCTGTTTGACACCTTGACATGATTCGTGAGAGCATACCCAATTGGACATAGAAGGAGAAAATCCTGAATATCATGAAAAGATGATGGTAGCTGCTGATGTGTAAGCATAGCTAGGTAATTGTTAGTGCCAAATATATTTCCATGAATGATTGTGATTTGACTGAAGAGTGGCGAAACTTCAGACGTTATCATAATGTGTATAGCTTGTGAGAGACATAATACGTGAGATATGCACAGTGAAGCTATGTATACGATGAATTGTGTCACATAATTTCTTCTGTTATAACTTTTCTATTCTGGAGTATAACACATTCCTATGAAGAAGGTAATTAAGTGAATATGACTTTGAACAGGTAACAATTACTGAGTTATAGAATTTGACGGTGGAGTAAATTATGGAAGTAAAGATAAAATACATACAGATATGTCAAGACACAACTGTAGAAATTTGTTTATCAGATAATCCACCATTAACCAATAAGTAAGTGAGATAATTAATTACAGCAAGAAAACTACTCAGAAATTAATTAAGATTAATAATCTGAATTAGAACGTGCTGACCTGTCGTCAGTATTTGAGACCTTGTTTCCTTCAGAATTTGACAAACTCAGGATATGTCGATTCGAATTCAATATTTGTTTGTCAAAGCAACACAAATTATTAGCAACCACAATTTTAATCAAAATAATCATCAAGATATACAATTTAAGTAGATGATGTAAAGATTAACAGGCTTCAATAAGAACATTCACATGCATATAATACGAGATAAGCATAGACTAAATCTTGTAATCAAAAGAAATTTCATTAATATATCAGAAGAGTACATTTTATGAAATTTATAGATTACATGCAATAAGATTACAAGATAGTCCTAGTCTAAGATGGTGAACATCAACAGCCTTGGTCTAAGAAGCCTGACAAAGCTGATGGTGAAGAGAAACGGATGGAGGATGTTTAATGCTTCTTCCTACTTTCAACAAAGAGAACAACAAGACGAATAATTTTCTCCTGCTGTTTTCGTGGAGATGAAATTCTCTCTGGAAAAACAGAAGATCATTTTTGATGACGTCTGGAAGTTGAATCCAAATGTCGTGTGGAATGTTGTTGATGGGATATCGAGTTTGGATTCCATTTCGAAAAATTGTCACATTATTTGTGCCATAGCAGTAGAACCAGCTGGAATTCGCCATTGTGTGTGAGAATTGAAAGTGAAGAAATGTATTTGAGTATGAGAAGAGGTAAAATGACTTAAGGATGAGTGGTCATTTAAATAACCGAGAGCGATAGAGAAGGAATATCAAGAGACTAAGAGACTGGCCAATTATTAAGTGAAGAGTTAACTTAATGTTTAACCAAAAGATGTCTTTTGAAGGCACATCTCCCTAGATTGATGTGTAATTATGACAATGATATATTTATTCATACATGCACACTTAGCAAATAAATTCACTTAATTTATCATGCATATAAAAATGAATTACATCAAATATTTCTGGCTTAATATCTAAAAACACATCATTTAGGACATATCAGGATTTGATCAGTATACATCAGGATTTGATCAAATATAAATTGAAATAAATTTATTTATCCCAATTAACCATACCAAGTTCATTCACAAGCTTTGTAAATGTTGCTTCAAGTAATGGCTTTGTGAAGATATCCGCCAGCTGCTGATCAGTAGGAACAAAATGAAGTTCTATGGTTCCTTCCATTACATGCTCTCTTATGAAGTGATATTTGATACTGATGTGTTTTGTAAGAGAGTGTTGCACCGGATTTCCTGTCATAGCAATAGCACTTCGATTATCACAATAAACAGGAATTTTTGAAAATGATAATCCATAGTCCATGAGCTGATTCCTCATCCATAACAACTGAGCACAACAACTTCCAACTGCAATATATTCAGCCTCAACAGTTGAAGTAGAAATAGATTTCTGCTTCTTGCTGAACCATGAGACTAATCTGCCTCCCAAAAAATGAAGCTTCCTGATATACTCTTCCTGTCTATTTTGCATCCAGCAAAATCAGCATCTGAATAACCACATAGTGCAAAATCAGCTTCCCTTGCATACCAAAGTCCAAGTGAAACAGTACCCTTGAGGTATCTGACAATTCTCTTTATTGTAATGAGATGTGGCTCCCTTGGATTTTCCTGAAATCTTGTACACAAATAAGTGGCAAACATAATGTCTGGCCTACTAGCAGTTAGGTATAAAAGAGAACCAATCATACCTCTGTAGCTTGTGATATCAAATGTTGTACCTTCACGAGGATTAAGTTTTGTAGCAGTTGTCATAGGAGTACTTGCAGTTGCACTTTCTTATATATTAAACCTCTTCAGTAGATTTTTTGTGTACTTGGACTAATTAATATAGATGCCATTATCAGTCTGTTTAATTTGCAAGCCTAGGAAATAGCTCATCTCTCCCATCATACTCATCTGATATCTTGATTGCATCAATTTTGAAAACTTATCACACAGTGTTTGATTAGTTGATCCAAAAATGATATCATCCACATAAATTTGAACTAAAAGCAAATCTTTACCTTTATTCAGATAAAATAAGGTTTTATCTATTGTACCTCTTTTGAATCCACTTTCAAGTAAAAAATGAGCAAGGATTTCATACCATGCTCTAGGTGCTTGCTTCAGTCCATAGAGTGCTTTATCAAGTCTGTAAACATAGTCAGGATGTTTAGGATCCACAAATCCTGGTGGTTGTTCAACATAGACTTCCTCTTCAAGTTCTCCATTGAGAAATGCACTCTTGACATCCATCTGGAAGACCTTGAACTTTTTGTGAGCAACATATGCCAAGAAGATTCTGATTGCTTCCAGCCTAGCAATAGGAGAAAATGTCTCATCATAGTCAATACCTTCTTATTGGGAATAACCTTTAGCCACCAATCTTGCCTTGTTTCTGATGATCGTTCCATCTGAATCAGTCTTATTTCTACAGACCCCCTTTGTGCCTACAATTGACCTGTTCTTAGGTCTAGGCACCAGCTTCCATACTTCATTTCTTTCAAACTCATTCAATTCTTCTTGCATAGCCATGACCCAATCTGTATCCTTAAATGCATCTTCTACTTTCTTTGGTTCTTCTCTTGAAAGTAGATTATGATATAAACATTCATTCTGAGTTGTACTTCTTGTCTTTACACCATCATCAGGATTTCCAATAATCAGATCAGGAGTATGATCTTTAGTCCATTTTCTGGCACTGGAAAGTGTCCTTCTGGAGCTAGATGCTCCCCCTGAATTGTATGCCTCATCAAATGCATTTGAGGCTCCCACTGAATATGTTGTGTTATCTCCTGATGAGATATTGGGACTTGACTCATATTCATCTGATGTTAAATCAGCATTGGATTCTGAGAGATTAGATTGAGAAAAACCTTGAGATGATTCTTCAGTGTTAGTGCCATCAGCTGACCCTTGCAGTTGCTCCCCCTCAATATGTGCAGGTTCATTAGTACAATGATTATCTTCAGGATCTGAAGGAGTGTCAAGATTTGGATCATCAGGATTTGTCAGTTCATTACAGTTTGATCCAGATTCCAACAATACATTTTCATTTGCAAAGATTAGACTTTCATGAGTATCTTCTGCAAATCCATGAATCTTCTTATCATCAAAAGATACATTGATAGAGACATTACAGTGCTTGTTCTCAGATTGAAAATTCTGTATGCTCTTGAAGGTGAGTATCCAACAAATATTTCTTCATCAGCCTTTGATTCAAACTTTCCAAGCTGATCAGTATGAGTTCTCAAAACAAAGCACTTATATAACACCCTCCAAATCCGGGGTATAGATTTGGGGCATTATTAACAATAACTACAAACTAAACCTGCACAAGCGGAATATAAATATAATAATTACCCCGAACTATTACTACTCAGGATCTTTTAAGGGTTGAGTTGAAAACAAGAACCACATACTACACTTTATTACAAACCCAAGAACTCTCTTTGTTACAAAACTTTATTCTATCTACATTCTCACCACACAACTTTTATTTAAACTACACAAAACTTTTATTCAACCCAACAGTACTACTTATCCTATTACACCTGATCTGGCAATTCAAAGCTCTATTCGGGAATAGGAAGGAACACTCTTGGTATAAGAGGGTCCCGCTGCTTGACTCGCTTCTTGACTACGCGGGTCCTGATGGGTTTCATTCTCTACCTTAATTGTAAAACAATAGGAATAACAATAAAAGGGGATGAGCCAAAATTGCTCAACAAGCCTGCAACAATATATATAGTATAAAGAGAGAGAAATAAGTGAACCAATAAGCTGCTGGTTTAAACAACCATCTGAATCTGTATAGGACAATAATTTGCCAATACTGGCGAGTACCAAATGAACAAGACTGGAAACAAGAACCAACATATGCACTATAACCTGCTGATCAGTCAGGATACAGTGCGGATCTATACCCAACTGCATAGACCCAACCAACATAAAGAGTACTCAGGCAACTATGGCCTATTAAATAATGGTTAGGGTAAAACCCAACCCGTATAGTAACCATCCAGTCCAAGGTATAGCATCCGGAACAATCAGAATGCTTTTGATATATCCCAACACCAGGATATACCAGAGTATATGTAACAAAGGTAAAAGTATTGGAATATGAATAGGGGATTCAATAAATTGAGAGAAATCAAGAATCGAAATGAAATTGAAACAAGCATTAATAAATAGGTAACATTGTATATGAACAATGATTATCAAAGGTAACTGATATGATAAAAGAAATATAATTCACTCTTCTGAATTTAGAATAGGGGAAAAACTTGTCTTGCGCGTACTTAACCTGGTTCAACTCACCGCCTTCTGTCTCTAGCCTGCTCTGCCTTGTTAACACTGAACCAATCATAGAAAGATAGTCGTTTAGATAGCTTACTACATACGTGTATCTCAAATTGATATCACGTAACCTTATCAGTCTACCCATGCGTTTCTATCTGACTCGCATAGATACACATATAATTATATAGCACATAAGATTCACATAATCACGTAAAGCACATAGCACATAAAGCACATAATTAATTTTTAGACTTATAATTATTTTTAGAATTAATTTTAGACTCATACTTATAAATACTAACCCTATCTAATTTTATTACAATTTTTCGGGATTTATTCGACTCAAAGTGTGAGTAATAGAATACCACATGATAACCTCTGTCAGTGATTTGACTGATGCTCAGAAGATTATGCTTCAGTCCATCCACCAGAGCTACATTCTCTATTGCTACCTTTCCAATTATCAAGTTGCCATATCCCAGAGTGTGTCCTACATTTCCATCTCCATAAGATACATCTGGGCCAGCCTTCTTCTCAAATTCTGACAGCAGGGATTTATTCCAAGTCATGTGTCCTGAACATCCACTATCCAAGACAAGTATATTTTTCTTGTTACCCTGCAATCAGAAGAATAATTAATTAGAAGGATTTTTAAGGACCCACACTTGTTGGGCCCTCTTTTTGGACAACTTAAGCCTTTGTGTGTCAGGAGTACTTTTGACAGTTTTTTCTTTGTCAGGATTTGTAATAACCGGGAAAATTATGTGAATATTATATGTTAAATAAATAAATATTATGTGTTTAAAGTAATTGTTGCCATGATATTAGATGTACAGTGATTATATGTGTTTCGTGCGGACCAGAAAATTTTTCGATTGATTAATATATGTTTAAACTGCAATTATATGAACCTATCTGCAATCGGGACGTGTATTTATTGGCGTCTTTATTAAGATACTCGTTTTATTTCGTTTTACACTTGTTTCAATGTATTTTACGTGTTTTCGGGATTTTCTGGTAATTTAGGGATCGTTCCTGTTTTTCAAAAATTATCGAACCGGGACCCCACCGGGACGTCAAACCCCACAAAATCCGCGTTTTCATTTTTATAAAATTATTCGTATTTCAAATACCCCGTATCTTTGTATTTTTGAATTATTCGCAATTTTTGGGGAATTTTGACATTAATTTTGTATTTTATCATTTTTAAAATTATTCCCCGTAATTATTATTTTGGGGCCCTAATTATTGTAATTTAGGGATAAAAACACCCTTAATTTATTTTGGGGATATAATTTCAGATTTAATATAAATAGCTGAACTGTTTATTTATTTATTTTTATTTGATAAAAAAAAAAAATCAGAAATTCATACAACACCAAGAACAGCTTTGGGGGTGAAATTCTCTGCACAAACTTGAATCACTGTTTTTGATTGATTCTGGGAACCAAATCGAAAGCTCTGCACACCAAAACGATCCTTATTACGAGCTCTATCTATTGATACCATTTTCAGAATCTGAGGTGGGGTATATTGCAAAATCGATTTTTGATTTATGTTCTTGAAATTCGATTTTCATTTTGGATGATTATTTATTGTTTTTAAGGTTATAATTAGCTTTAGGATGATGATTAGAGTCGATTTCAGTATTTATTTGCATTGTTTGATCCTCGGAATGATTCCAACGAGTTCTTGTTTTATTTGGGTTTTTGATTTCGAATATTTGATTAATTTTGAGGTTCTTGATGATTTTTGATGGTTAGAATAGTTTTTAAGTAATCTAGGCTTTATTTTGGTACCAGAATCTTCAATTTTGGGTTTGATTTGATTGGAACTCGTATTTTCCGGTCGTTCGCCGGAGTTGAGTTCGGATTTTGGCCGGGATTCATTTCCGTTGTTGATTTGAGGTTGATGCTGTGTTGTCTGGACTGTAGAACTGATTTGGAACGGTTAGGGGTCAAAAACGGAGGCAACCGGCATGGTTTTGGCCTGTTATGGGCTCGCCGGCGACGAACCGGATTCCGGCGGAGCTCACCGGTTTCTGGGATAAAGCCCAGATTCCGGCCGAGGTCCGACAGAAATCCGGTCGTTTTCCCCGACCTTACCGCCCTCTGATCTTTTCTGTTTCAGAACAAATTGTAGAAACTGTTTCTACTAAATTTTCTTTTATTTTAATTCAAAATTCAGTTTAAATTTTTCAGATGATTTCTTTTAATTTCAAAAATCATTTACTTATTAATTATAAATTCTAAAAATTATTTTCTTAATTGTTTTAAATTCATAAAACTATTTTATTTTATTATTTTTAAAAATCCAATTTGATTTAATTATATATAATTCATTTTAGTTAATTATTTATGAATTTAATTAATTGATTAAAAACAAATTAATCAATTAATTTTATTTATAAGTAGTTAAATAAATGTAAATTATTTATAATTAATTCAAAAAATTTTCTAAAAATTATTTTAAGGTTTTAAAAATTATATTTTGGTATTTAAAAATCAATTAATATTATTATTAATTGATTTAAATCTATTTATTCCTTATTTTATTCATAATAATTAAACTGTTCGTCCGTTTAATACGAAACGAACGTGTACAGACTCAGAAAAATATTGCGCTTCCAATAAAAATACTTTTGAGACCTAATTTCTTTTATATTGCAATGTCATTTGATTTGTGTATCAGTTTAAGTCGGTATTTGATCGGTAAATGCTAATATTGACCTAATTTTCATTCTGAATGCACTGAGACGTATTTTTTTAATGATTTGACTTATGTGTTACATAAAATATGTGAGTACGTGTTATATAAATGCCATGATTACGTGTTACATGCTATCTGTTATAATTTTAAAATGCCATGCTAGTTATAAACGATCGGGTAGATGTCAAGACGTATAGTTACGTCGATTGAGTTTAGTTCTGTCAATTAAGATAGTCCTTTTGTTTATAGAATCGAGTAGCAAGGAGCGCAGTCAAGTGTTAGACGGAGATAGTAGCCAGCAGTTAGAGACAGAGTTAAAGTAAGAGGTTATTGAGCATACCAGGCAAGTACCCTAACTTCACTTATTGTTCCAGTGACGTTTATTTTGAATCTTATTATGCAAATATTTATATGTTCACATACCATTCAAGTGTTATTGACTCTAAATTTATCCTTTTAATTTCTCTACTATTCTAAGTTCAGAATAGTTAAATATTTTTACATTTCGCTATAACTTACTCTATATAGTGAAGCTTTGAATTGAGACTAGCGAATAACTAATTGTTCTGGTTATTTCGCCATTGGTTGTTGAGAAAACTTCGGACCATGAGAAATGGGGAGTTATGTGGTTAAGGATGTCATTTGATTCGGCTCCTTTGACGGAAAATGGTTTTATGGGTTGGATGGTTGCGTAAGAGGCCGTGGCGGCGGTCCAGTGTGAGCTATGTGTTATACAGGATATAACACCTTGCTAGGCCGATATGTGCCTTGGGTACCTTTTGTTTAGTTGGATATGCTTCGGCATACCGGTGTTGCTCCGCGGCTGATCACCGGCGGCAACACACCGTCGTTCGAGGATTCCAATCCCAAAACATAATATATTGCGAATGTTGTTTATTATCAAATTTATATCAGTTTTGATACTGTTCAGTTATTGTAGTTGGTTTTGTTCATCAGATATACTGTTGTTATTCCAAATCATAAGCTATTTACTACTTGCTGAGCATTTCTTTTGCTCATACTTGTTTCTTATCTTGATTCTTTCAGCTAGGCCAGGGCAAGCTTAAGTTCCAGGTCTGACCAGAGGTTATGTGTTTGTAAATAGTTGGTGTGTTTCCAGGTAGACAGTTTGGGATACTTAATTAGTCTAGAGGTTTGTAATAAAATTTGAATAAGTTGTAAAACTAATTAGACTATGGTTTGTAATAACACTTGATTTGTAGTAGTGCCTGTTCCATACTATAACCTGTGATCGATCCAGTGCAGGTAAAGGGGTTGTATTTATTATATTATTCCGCTGTGATTATTTTATTATAATTTAGTGGCAAGTGACCCCCAAATCTAGACCCCGGGTTTTGGAGGGCGTCACAGGTTGGTATCAGAGCTACAGGTTATGGTCACTGAAACAGGCGTAGGATTGTCATAGATGAGTCATAGGAAGATCACATAAGATAGGCGCGTGTAATTTAGCTTTTATAGGAGTAAATTTAGGATATTGGGTTGGGTTATAGTTAAGTTGTTTAGGTTTCCTGTTTTGCGTTTAGCTTTAGGCCTTGTGTCATTGCCCTGCTATTTTGTTGGTTTAGTTAAGATGAAAGCAAGGATTTAAAAGGGTTGGATAATTCAGAGTAAATTTTCTTTGTGTTATTATTCTTAAGATAATAAGCAGGATTATGTGATAATCATGTCGCTTGTGTTAATATGGTAGCAAGTTTATGATATTCAAGGAAGAGATACTATTTGCGAATTTTGATATGCTAAGGAATTGCTACATATTTGACACAATGCTTGACAGATTATTATATATGTTGCTTGTTTCTTACCAGAATAATGGCACCAAAGAGAAGGAATAATTCAGGAGAGGGTAGTACCGAGAGTCGTACAGTTCCAGCGATTATCCAGATGTTGGGACTGATGCAGCAGCAGATGTTACATCTTACGCAGCAGCAACAACAGCAACAACAGCAGCAAGCAGCAGCACCACCTGCAGTGACTTTTAAGCAGTTTCAAGCAGTGAAGCCACCTGAGTTCAAGGGAAGTGCTGATCCTGTGGAAGCCAATGCATGGCTCAAGGAAATGGAAAAGGCTTTTGAATTAGTCGGAGCAGGAACTGAGCAGAAGACCAAGTTTGCAAGCTACTTTTTGAAGGGTGAGGCGAACTATTGGTGGGAATCCACGCGAGCATTGGAAGGAGGTGAGTTTATAACTTGGGAGAGATTCACAGAGTTGTTCCTGGAAAAGTATTTTTCGAGGTATATGAAGAATCAAATGGAGATTAAGTTCTTGAATCTGACCCAGGGTGATCTTACTGTGGCTGAGTACGAGGCTAAGTTTACTGAGTTAGCAAGGTTCGTGCCAGACCAGGTTGATACAGATGAAAAGAAAGCAAGAAGATTCGAACAGGGATTGAAGTTTTGGATTCAGAACAGAGTGGCCATGTTTGAGTTGACTTCATATGTGGCAGTGGTTCAGAAGGCAATGGTGATTGAGAGTAGGAGTGATATGTCACAGAAAGGAAAGGATGGGAAGAAAAGGAAAATGGAAACCTCAGAGGGAGGTCAGCAGTCAAGTAATTTTCAGGGCCGTTTCAACAAAAGGCCAGGATTTCAGGGTAATAGGAATGTGGGATTCAAGAGACCACAATCAGGAAATGGAGGACCAGTCAACCGTTTTTAGAATTCAAATCAGCAGAGGTCCAATCGTCCACCAATGCCAGATTGCAAATTTTGTGGTAGAAGGCATTTTGGGATTTGTAAGGCTAATGTGTTGTGTTATAAGTGCAATCAGAAGGGACACTATGCTAATGAGTGTCGAAGTCAGACTACAGCTCAGAGATCAGGGACAGTATGCTTTAAATGTGGAAAGATGGGGCATATTTCCAGGGACTGCCAGACAATTGAACCAACTGCTAATGTGCCAAGGATTGAAGGACCACCAACAAAGGACCAGCCAAAGGCTAGGACATTCAATATGACTATGAAGGATGCTGTTCAGAGTTCAGACGTGGTGGCAGGTACGCTTCCAGTCAACTCCATAGATGCTAAAGTTTTATTTGATTCTGGAGCTACAAGATCATTTATTTCTCAAGATTTTGTCAATAAACTGCATTGTGAAGTTAAGTTGTTAGAACAAGCATTAATGATAGAATTAGCTAATAAGGATCAAGTTTCCGTCGACCGAGTGTGCCCGAAGTGTAATATTGAGGTAGGAGGACATCATTTCTATGCCGACTTAATACCTTTTAAGTTGGGAGAATTTGATGTTATTTTAGGAATGGATTGGTTGTCAGAAAATAATGCTCAGATTGATTGTAAGAATAGGAAAGTAAGACTTCAAACTTTGGATAGTAAGAAGAAAGTGATATTTCGGGGGAATAAACAAGAGAAGAAGTTCTTATCGATCACTCAAGTGAAGAAGTTATTGCGTCAGAATTGTGAAGCATATTTGGCCCATGTGGTAGACACCAGTAAAGAAGTTCCAGCACTAGAAGCGATTCTAGTTGTCAACGAATTTTCAGATGTTTTCCCAGACGATCTACCAGGATTACCTCCCGACAGAGAAATTGAGTTTGCAATTGATCTAGCACCCGGAACAGAACCAGTTTCTAAAGCCCCGTACCGGATGGCACCAGTGGAAATGAAAGAATTGGCATCTCAGCTGCAAGATCTTTTGGAGAAAGGAGTTATAAGACCCAGTGTATCCCCATGGGGCGCACCAGTACTGTTTGTCAAGAAGAAGGACGGGAGTATGCGACTGTGTATCGACTATCGAGAACTGAATAAGCTAACCATTAAGAACAAGTATCCGTTACCAAGGATCGATGATTTGTTTGACCAATTGAGAGGCGCTGTATGGTTTTCTAAGATTGATTTAAGATCCGGATATCATCAACTAAAGATCAAGCCTGAAGACATTCCGAAGCCCGCATTTAGAACCAGATATGGGCATTATGAGTTTCTAGTGATGGCATTTGGATTAACCAACGCACCAGCAGCTTTCATGGATCTAATGAATCGAGTATTTAAGAAGTATTTGGATAAATTCGTGATCGTGTTTATAGACGATATCTTGATCTATTCCAAAACAGAAGAGGAGCATGTAGAGCATTTGAGGATAGTTCTGGAGATACTGCGACAGGAGAAGTTATACGCAAAGTTTTCCAAGTGTGAATTTTGGTTAAAAGAAGTACGATTTCTTGGGCACGTGATTAGCAATAAAGGAGTGGAAGTGGATCCAGCAAAGATTGAAGCCGTAATCAACTGGGAGAGGCCAAAAACACCAACGGAAGTAAGAAGTTTCATGGGACTGGCAGGTTACTATAGAAGATTCGTGCAAGATTTTGCGAAGATAGCTACGCCATTGACAAAGCTCACCAGGAAGAATCAGAAATTTGAATGGGATAAGAAATGCGAAGAAATTTTCCAGGAATTAAAGAATAGATTAGTATCTTCTCCAGTGCTAGTCTTGCCAGATGATCAAGGAAATTTTGTAATTTATAGTGACGCATCGTACAAAGGACTGGGATGTGTTTTGATGCAGCATGACAAGGTGATAGCCTACGCTTCAAGACAGTTAAAACCACACGAAGAGAAGTATCCAACGCATGATCTGGAATTGGCAGCTATAGTATTTGCATTGAAGATTTGGAGGCATTATCTTTATGGGGAAAAGTGCGAGATCTACACGGACCATAAGAGTTTGAAATATATCTTTACCCAGAAGGAATTGAACATGAGGCAGAGGAGATGGCTAGAACTAATCAAGGATTATGACTGTACTATTAATTATCATCCAGGTAAAGCAAATGTGGTGGCCGACGCGCTGAGCAGAAAAGAAAGGTTGAACATGATAACTTCATCCGAGGAATTAATCAGGGAATTTGAGAAGCTGAAAATAGAGGTTAGTATTCCAAGTATGTCTACAGAGGTGTTGTGTGCAATGTCTTTTCAACCAGAATTATTAGAGAAAATAAGAAGATGTCAGGAAGAAGTAATGAGCCATGAACGAGACAGTTTGACAGGAGAAGAAATAGGGAGTCAAAAGGATGATAAAGGGATATTAAGATTTTCTTCCAGAATATGGATACCCAACATAGCCGAGCTGAAAGATGAAATTCTTCGAGACGCTCACAACTCCAGATACTCAATTCATCCCAGGAGTACGAAGATGTATAGAGACTTAAGAGAAAACTTTTGGTGGCCAAGCATGAAGAAGGAAATTGCAGAATGGGTAAGTAAGTGTTACACTTGCCAGCGAGTCAAAGCGGAACATCAAAGGCCCAGTGGACTGATACAACCATTGGACATTCCAGAATGGAAATGGGAGCATATAGCAATGGATTTCGTAGTTGGATTACCGAGGACCAGGGCAAATCATGATGCTATTTGGGTTATTATCGACAGATTGACGAAGTCAGCGCATTTTCTTTCTATCAACGAGAGATTCTCAATGGATAAATTGGTGCGGTTATATCTTAAAGAAATTGTGACAAGACACGGAGTTCCAGTATCCATAGTTTCAGACAGAGATCCTCGATTTAACTCAAGATTTTGGAGAAGTTTTCAAGATTGTCTCGGAACGAAGCTGAACATGAGTACCGCGTATCATCCGCAGACAGACGGTCAAAGTGAAAGAACGATTCAAACTATTGAAGATATGCTAAGGGTATGTACACTAGATTTTGAAGGTAGTTGGGACGAGCATTTGCCATTAGTTGAATTCTCCTACAACAACAGCTATCATACCAGTATTGGAATGCCGCCTTACGAAGCATTATACGGGAGAAGATGCAGATCTCCAATATGTTGGGAAGAAGTTGGTGAAAGAAAGATTTTGGGTCCAGAATTGATCCAACAGACGAAGGAGAAAATAGAACTCATTCGGAAAAGATTAACAGCAGCTCAAGATCGTCAACGCAAATATGCTGATCCTGCCAGAAAAGATATGGAATTTGAAGTTGGAGAGGCAGTGTTATTAAAAGTTTCTCCTTGGAAAGGTTTATCAAGATTTGGAAAGAAAGGAAAGCTGAGTCCGCGTTATGTTGGCCCTTTTGAGATTTTGAAGCGTGTGGGAAAGGTTGCTTACGAATTAGCGTTACCCCCTCACATGCAGCATATTCACAACGTGTTCCACGTGTCAATGTTGAAGCGTTATTTGCCTGATTCGAATCATGTGATAGAATACGAGCCAATAGAGATCCAGCCAGATTTGTCTTTTGTAGAGCAACCAGTGCAGATTTTAGATAAGAAAGAAAGAGTGCTTAGGAATAAATCTGTATCTTTAGTGCGAGTCTTGTGGAGGAATCCCAAGGTTGAAGAGTCGACTTGGGAATTGGAAAGCGAAATGCAATCCAAGTATCCTCATTTATTTTCCTAGGCTGATTCTGAGGACAGAATCCTGTTAAGGGGGGAAGGATGTAATAACCGGGAAAATTATGTGAATATTATATGTTAAATAAATAAATATTATGTGTTTAAAGTAATTGTTGCCATGATATTAGATGTACAGTGATTATATGTGTTTCGTGCGGACCAGAAAATTTTTCGATTGATTAATATATGTTTAAACTGCAATTATATGAACCTATCTGCAATCGGGACGCGTATTTATTGGCGTCTTTATTAAGATACTCGTTTTATTTCGTTTTACGCTTGTTTCAATGTATTTTACGTGTTTTCGGGATTTTCTGGTAATTTAGGGATCGTTCCTGTTTTTCAAAAATTATCGAACCGGGACCCCACCGGGACGTCAAACCCCACAAAATCCGCGTTTTCATTTTTATAAAATTATTCGTATTTCAAATACCCCGTATCTTTGTATTTTTGAATTATTCGCAATTTTTGGGGAATTTTGACATTAATTTTGTATTTTATCATTTTTAAAATTATTCCCCGTAATTATTATTTTGGGGCCCTAATTATTGTAATTTAGGGATAAAAACACCCTTAATTTATTTTGGGGATATAATTTCAGATTTAATATAAATAGCTGAACTGTTTATTTATTTATTTTTATTTGATAAAAAAAAAATCAGAAATTCATACAACACCAAGAACAACTTTGGGGGTGAAATTCTCTGCACAAACTTGAATCACTGTTTTTGATTGATTCTGGGAACCAAATCGAAAGCTCTGCACACCAAAATGATCCTTATTACGAGCTCTATCTATTGATACCATTTTCAGAATCTGAGGTGGGGTATATTGCAAAATCGATTTTTGATTTATGTTCTTGAAATTCGATTTTCATTTTGGATGATTATTTATTGTTTTTAAGGTTATAATTAGCTTTAGGATGATGATTAGAGTCGATTTCAGTATTTATTTGCATTGTTTGATCCTCGTAATGATTCCAACGAGTTCTTGTTTTATTTGGGTTTTTGATTTCGAATATTTGATTAATTTTGAGGTTCTTGATGATTTTTGATGGTTAGAATAGTTTTTAAGTAATCTAGGCTTTATTTTGGTACCAGAATCTTCAATTTTGGGTTTGATTTGATTGGAACTCGTATTTTCCGGTCGTTCGCCGGAGTTGAGTTCGGATTTTGGCCGGGATTCATTTCCGTTGTTGATTTGAGGTTGATGCTGTGTTGTCTGGACTGTAGAACTGATTTGGAACGGTTAGGGGTCAAAAACGGAGGCAACCGGCATGGTTTTGGCCTGTTATGGGCTCGCCGGCGACGAACCGGATTCCGGCGGAGCTCACCGGTTTCTGGGATAAAGCCCAGATTCCGGCCGAGGTCCGACAGAAATCCGGTCGTTTTCCCCGACCTTACCGCCCTCTGATCTTTTCTGTTTCAGAACAAATTGTAGAAACTGTTTCTACTAAATTTTCTTTTATTTTAATTCAAAATTCAGTTTAAATTTTTCAGATGATTTCTTTTAATTTCAAAAATCATTTACTTATTAATTATAAATTCTAAAAATTATTTTCTTAATTGTTTTAAATTCATAAAACTATTTTATTTTATTATTTTTAAAAATCCAATTTGATTTAATTATATATAATTCATTTTAGTTAATTATTTATGAATTTAATTAATTGATTAAAAACAAATTAATCAATTAATTTTATTTATAAGTAGTTAAATAAATGTAAATTATTTATAATTAATTCAAAAAAATTTCTAAAAATTATTTTAAGGTTTTAAAAATTATATTTTGGTATTTAAAAATCAATTAATATTATTATTAATTGATTTAAATCTATTTATTCCTTATTTTATTCATAATAATTAAACTGTTCGTCCGTTTAATACGAAACGAACGTGTACAGACTCAGAAAAATATTGCGCTTCCAATAAAAATACTTTTGAGACCTAATTTCTTTTATATTGCAATGTCATTTGATTTGTGTATCAGTTTAAGTCGGTATTTGATCGGTAAATGCTAATATTGACCTAATTTTCATTCTGAATGCACTGAGACGTATTTTTTTAATGATTTGACTTATGTGTTACATAAAATATGTGAGTACGTGTTATATAAATGCCATGATTACGTGTTACATGCTATCTGTTATAATTTTAAAATGCCATGCTAGTTATAAACGATCGGGTAGATGTCAAGACGTATAGTTACGTCGATTGAGTTTAGTTCTGTCAATTAAGATAGTCCTTTTGTTTATAGAATCGAGTAGCAAGGAGCGCAGTCAAGTGTTAGACGGAGATAGTAGCCAGCAGTTAGAAACAGAGTTAAAGTAAGAGGTTATTGAGCATACCAGGCAAGTACCCTAACTTCACTTATTGTTCCAGTGACGTTTATTTTGAATCTTATTATGCAAATATTTATATGTTCACATACCATTCAAGTGTTATTGACTCTAAATTTATCCTTTTAATTTCTCTACTATTCTAAGTTCAGAATAGTTAAATATTTTTACATTTCGCTATAACTTACTCTATATAGTGAAGCTTTGAATTGAGACTAGCGAATAACTAATTGTTCTGGTTATTTCGCCATTGGTTGTTGAGAAAACTTCGGACCATGAGAAATGGGGAGTTATGTGGTTAAGGATGTCATTTGATTCGGCTCCTTTGACGGAAAATGGTTTTATGGGTTGGATGGTTGCGTAAGAGGCCGTGGCGGCGGTCCAGTGTGAGCTATGTGTTATACAGGATATAACACCTTGCTAGGCCGATATGTGCCTTGGGTACCTTTTGTTTAGTTGGATATGCTTCGGCATACCGGTGTTGCTCCGCGGCTGATCACCGGCGGCAACACACCGTCGTTCGAGGATTCCAATCCCAAAACATAATATATTGCGAATGTTGTTTATTATCAAATTTATATCAGTTTTGATACTGTTCAGTTATTGTAGTTGGTTTTGTTCATCAGATATACTGTTGTTATTCCAAATCATAAGCTATTTACTACTTGCTGAGCATTTCTTTTGCTCATACTTGTTTCTTATCTTGATTCTTTCAGCTAGGCCAGGGCAAGCTTAAGTTCCAGGTCTGACCAGAGGTTATGTGTTTGTAAATAGTTGGTGTGTTTCCAGGTAGACAGTTTGGGATACTTAATTAGTCTAGAGGTTTGTAATAAAATTTGAATAAGTTGTAAAACTAATTAGACTATGGTTTGTAATAACACTTGATTTGTAGTAGTGCCTGTTCCATACTATAACCTGTGATCGATCCAGTGCAGGTAAAGGGGTTGTATTTATTATATTATTCCGCTGTGATTATTTTATTATAATTTAGTGGCAAGTGACCCCCAAATCTAGACCCCGGGTTTTGGAGGGCGTCACAGGATTTGTCTTGTCAGAAGCAGATTTAGTAAAACCAACAGAATTAAGCACACAAGCAAATTTATTAAACTTAGGCAAAGGTTCATAATAATTATGGTACAACTTGTGATAAGAATTACAAGTATAAATCGAATGCCAACTACTACCATAATGAAAATAATGATTTTGTGGTTTATAAAATAGCATTTTTCATTTTCTTACTCCTCCTGCAATCAATAGCAAGATGATTAGTATTTCCACAGTTAAAACAAGTTTTTCTAGGAGCATTGGGAACAACCTTATAATTCGAATCCTTAAAAATACCTTGCTTAGCATTCCTGTTTTTTTTAGAAGTTTTTATTTGAGGTTTGTCAGTAACCTCAGATATTTTCTTTTTCAATTGTCTTGCTAACAAAAGTCCTATGTTCTTTTCATTCTCAACAGACTTAATGGTTTCCTTTCTTTGAGATTTATTACTTACCAGTTTTTCTTGTGATACTAATGTTGAACCATTTTCAAAGATGGATTTGGGTTCACCAGCTTCTGAAGAAATAAACTTAACAGGAGCTTTAAGGGAAATTTTATTTTCAGTGTCCACATCCTTAACTCCAACCTTATAGCCTAGGCATTCTTTCCAGTTTTTCTTTGAGATCATCTCATGAACCTTTTTTCCTGAATCAGTCCAGGCCTTAAGGATTTTTCTTTCATTTTCTAAATCTATTTCCAACATACTGTATCTAGCCTCAAGAATTTTTACTGTATGTTTAGCTCTCTCACATTCTTTCTTCAAATCTATCTGATTTATTAAGTCAGACTCTAACTGTTCATTCCTAGATTTCAGGATCTCAATTTTAGTTATAAGTCTATCATTTTCTAGAGTCTTATTTTTAAAATTACCATGCAGAGATTTAAGAATAGATTTTAATTCAGAAATATCTTCACTATTAAAAGAGAAGAAGGAAGTTGGTACCTTAGAATCAGAGGAGGCAAGATCATCAAGACTAACCATTAGTGCATAGCATTTGTCTTCATTTTCAGAATAAGAGGAGTCCATCGAATTCTTGCTTGATGTGATCAGGGCTTTGTTCTTCCCTTTATCATGCTTTGTTTTCTTGCACTCTGTGGCAAAGTGACCAGGTTCATCACAGTTGTAACACTTGATCTTTGTCATGTCTACCTTTCCAGCTTTAGAGTCCTTTCCATCTTTTCTCCCAGTTGACTTCCTTTCACCTCCAGTAAACTTCTTCCTGAAGCTTCTGTTGTTCTTAGACTTCCTGAATTGCATCCTCCTTAAGCCATTAACCAGCAATGCGGCCATTTGCATAACATCAGAATCTGTCATGTTCTCATCAACTTCAGAATCAGTATCATTATCAGGATTTGATGATGAGTCATCAGTATCTGATTCTGGAAAAATTTTCTTCTTTCTTATAACTCCAACAGACTTTTATTTTGAAGCTTTATCATTTACTTTCAAAGCAACAAATTTCCCTTTGCTGCTTTTCCTCTCTTTTCTTTGCTGGACTTCAAAATCATGAGTTCTCAGCATGACATAGACTTCATCCAGAGTAATTATTTCCAAATCATACCGATGTCGTATGATTGACGTCTGAGTCTCCCATTCTTCACTTAAGGCTATCAGAAACTTGGTGTTTGAATCATCTCGATCATACACCTTTCCCACCAAAGACAGATTGTTGAGCAAGGTCAGAAATATGTCATAGATGTCAGTGAGACTTTCTTCAGGCTTGGCCTCAAAGTGTTCATATTCTTGAATCAGAACAACCCTTCTGTTCTTCTTGATGGCCATGGTTCCATGACATTGAGTTTCAAGAGCATCCCAGATCTCTTTGGCAGTTTTGTAGGCTATCGCCCTGTTTGACATCACAGAATCAAGACTATTATGCAAAATGTTTCTTACCTTTGCATCTTTCAGCACAACTACTTTCTCTTCTGGTGTCCACTCACTCTTCTCCTTTAGCTGATAGTGTTCAGCAACAGTAGGAGTTGCAGGCACCAATTTTGTTGGCATGTATGGTCCATCATTAATCATATCGAGATAGTCTGGATCTGTAGCTTCGAGGTGTATGAGCATCTTTACCTTCCATGTAGGATATTCAGTCTTTTTCAGAATGAAAATTTTAATACTTTCATACTTGTTCAGAGACATGTTTAGATTGTTTCTGATTGTAAGTTTATCAGTGAGCTCTGATACCAATTATTGCCCAGTGAAGATACAATTGTTTAAGGGGGGTTGGATACAATTGTATAAATATTTTGAACAAGTAATAAAATATAACATCTTTTTATATATCTGATAAAAACTGTTACAAAACTCTCTCAAGAAATACTGATGTTCTTGAGAGCTGCTAGGTCGAATGATACTCGAGATCGATACACTAAGTGATGACCTAAACTGTGTTTATATACTACACAGCTACAACAAATCAATCTAAGATATGCATTATCAAAAGCTAACTGAAACTGATACATATCTTTAACTAAATAGATAAAGTCCTATAACTCAGACGTAAAAGATATCTGCTCCACGATATAATGAACATAACAAATCTTCTAAGCTAACTGTATTCAAATACTGATGACATCCAAATGCTGATGATGTGTCAAATCCTGACGACATATCAGATACTGATGAGACCCGAACAGCCAGATCCTGAGCTTCTTCTGATCATTGAGAATTCAATATGTAACACGACACATATTTTAATTTAAGGCAAGCTCTTATTCTGTATAATAACTTATTTTTAAAATTTTCTTTTTTCTGAATAAAAATTAAAATATTAAATTTTAATTTAAAAAAATATTAAAAATAAGTTATGGAACTATACTAGATAAAACCCTTAAAATGTGTGTCGATTGACGAATCGGATCTTGGCACATTGTGTGCATGTGCACATGTTAATTACTAAAAAATAAAATTGGTTCATTTTAATTATTGCGGATCTTGTATGCGTAAGGGATTTATCATAATCGTTAAAGAGTAGGAATCCTTGCAATGTGTCACACCACAGAAAACCCCTATTTACAATGTTACAATTTTTCTTAAAAAATAATTTAAATTTGTATAATATTTGACCAAATAATAAATAATTATTACAATACATGAAAAAATTATAATGTGAAATTAAATAAAATTAAAAATAAAATTAGTTAAACCAACATAATATAAAATTTATTTATAAAATCAGAAAAATACTCCAATATTGATAGGGATAAATAAATCATGATTACGTAGTTAATGTTGCATTAATTACATATGAATTGGGCAGCAAAGCCCAATAGGAAGATGTATGATATTCAGAACAAAAAGGTTAAACACGTTGATCAGGCCTGATGGATCAGATCAGGCCTGATGGAACAAAGAAGGCCCAAAACCCTGATTATTAATTAATTTTGTAATTAATTAATAAGGGAGAAAAATAGCTATTAAGATAAGTCCTAGTTGGGATATAAATCCTTGTAGATTGGACTCCAAGGAACCTCATAGGATAAGGAATCAGCTTCCTACTTCCTAGGACTTCAAAGTCCATTCTAATTCAGAGACTTGACCACCAAGTCTCCTATACCAAGTCCAATTCAAGGACTTCCAACATCTATATAAGGGCCTCACCCCACAGATCAGAACGACGTTTTAGACTTAGTCCTTGGAGGGCATGAAAGTCACTACGTCCTTGGTGAGCCCTCGCCGCCATAGCCCCGAGGGCAAGTATCACCAAGAACTACGTTTTTTGACTTGATCCTTGGCAATCAGCAAGGTACGTAGGCATCTTGTTAAGGCAGATTGAGTCACGAAACACAAGAGCAGTCAAATCGAGCCTCGAAGCTCACGTTCCTTAGTAATAAATATAGCAATTATACATCTTAGTTTTTGATCCATAACATTTGGCGCCGTCTGTGGGAAAGCACAACAACAACCATGGCGAGAACACGGAGAACAATTAGAGCTCTGGAGGAAGGAACACCATCGGGGACAACTCAGGTGATTTCATCAACCGTGGAGATACCTCCTCATTCAACTTATGCACCTACCCAAGGGGAAGCCCAGACATGGGCAACTCAACCTCAACCACAAGGGATGATTCCCCCGGCTATTCAAGGTACGAATCCCCAAGTTCAACAACTACATGCACCTGTGAACTCTCGACCCATTGGGCACGATTATTCAACTGTTGTGACCACTAACCCCCCTTATGGGATGCCCCTTCACCCTGAGATGGGAGGAAGTGGACATGTTGGACGAAGTGAAGCACGAGGGCGATCGCCCCTACATACGAGGTTTGGCTCCTATCCCTGAGGATCAGGAGTTTTCTGGTCCTTACACTGAGAGAGACTCTGAATCTTTGGATGATGAAGTAGCCCCAAGAAGAAGACGTGTTGGCAAAGAACCGATGGCTGATGGAAGCCAACGTCCTTAAAGCACCCAAGGGACAAACTCCCAGGAAGTGCAGGAAAGGATCAGGGCTCATGAGGCTGAGATTCAAAGGCTGAGGTGCGACTTGGAGGCGCACCAGACTACCAGACCCCCACTACCTCCCAGGAGAAATCCTCGTCCTGTCATAGACCTGGATGGTCCAGTACGGAGAAGGGTTGTTGTCCCAAGGGCTGATCCAAGCAATCTTCTTCCCCTTGGAGATCCTGATGATCCTACTCCGCCCTTCACTGAAGAAATAATGAATGCCCATATCTCAAGGAAGTTCAAGATACCAACTATCAAAGCTTATGATGGCACAGGAGATCCCGCTAATCATGTTAGGACATTCTCTAATGCACTGCTGCTGTAGCCCGTGAATGACGCTATTAAGTGTTGGGCCTTCCCTCAAACCCTGTCGGGTATGGCTCAAAGGTGGTATAGTCGCTTGCCCCCAAACTCTATTGGGTCGTTCAGAGAATTAAGTCAGGCTTTTATTAAGCAATTCATTAGCGGGAGAGTTCACGAGAAAAGTTCAGCATCTCTTATGAGCATTGTGCAATGAACAAAGGAATCCTTGAGAGACTACCTGAATCATTTCATAAAGGAGGCTTTAAAAGTAACAGACCTTGATGATAAGGTAGCCATGATAGCACTGCAGCAAGGAACTAAAGATGAGTATTTTAAGATGTCCTTGGCCAAACGTCCCCCTGAAAGCATGTTGCAGCTCCAGGATAGGGCAGGGAAGTATATCAAGGTCGAAGAAAGCATGAGGAAGACCGTAGTGAGTAATGAGCCCACTGGAGGCAAGAAGCGGAAAACTGATCTGGAGTATATCGCTAAGGACAAGTATCCTAAAACCGAACAAAACCCTGATTCAAACCCCAAGAAGGGAGGACCTGGGCAAAAGTTCACTGAATATGCTAAGCTGAATGCTCCTAGAAGCCAGATCCTGATGGAAATCAAAAAAGATCGAGATATCCATTGGCCTAAGCCCTTGAAGGCTGATCCTGCCAAACTAGATAAGAGAAGGTATTGCAGATTTCACAAAGATGTTGGTCATGACACCGATGAGTGTAGACAGCTGAAAGATGAAATAGAGTTCCTCATTCGAAAAGGAAGATTGAATAAAAACACTGGAGAAGGAGGGGATAGGAATAACAATGGAATGAAGAACTTTGAAGATCATAGGAGGGACCAAGACGATCAGGGGCGGAATCCCCAACCTAGAGGACCGGTTATAAACACAATTTATGGAGGGCCGCGACCTCGAGGGCCTATGATAAACACAATCTTTGAAGGACCAACCGTTGTTGGATTATCCAGAAACTCCATAAAAGCATATACTAGAGAGGTATGCATATTGTTGGAGAAGCCCTGAAGAGGGCCAGGACAGAAGTAACATTGGCTTTTGATAATTCTGACCTAGAGGGTGTGAAATTTCCTCATGACAACCCGCTGGTCATAACACCAATAATAGGAAATAGCCCAGTCAAGAGGGTCCTTGTGGATAATGGTGCTTCAGTGGATATCTTGCTCCATGACGCCTTTCTAAGGATTGGATATAACGACTCCCAATTGACCCCAACTGACATGCCGATATATGGATTTGCGGGAGTAGAATGTCATGTGGAAGGGATAATCAAGTTGTCTACCACCATAGGTCAAGAACCAAGGCAAGCAACGCAGATGTTGGACTTTGTGGTAGTAAAGGCTAGTTCAACTTATAATGCTATCATGGGAAGAACAGGGATACATGCCTTCAAGGCAGTCCCTTCTTCCTACCATTCAGTTATGAAGTTTCCCACCCGGAATGGGATTGGAGAAGAGAGAGGAGATCAAAAAATGGCTAGAAGCTGTTATGTAGCCTCCTTGAGGGCAGATGGAGTTGGGGGGCAGGTTCTTCCTATTAAAGATATGGATATCCGAGAGAATTATGAGAAAAGAGGAAAGCCAGCAGAAGGCTTGGTTTCGATTTCTTTAGCCCCCGAGAATCCTGAGAGGATGACTTTCATTGGAGCCACACTTGAGGAGCCCCTTAGAGGGAAGTTGGTAAGATTTTTGCAAGAAAATAGTGATGTATTCGCATGGTCAGCAACTGATATGCCAGGCATAGACCCGGAGCTGATTACTCACAAGTTAAACGTGGACCCAAACCGGAAGACAGTGAAACAAAAGAAAAGAAACTTTGCCCCGGAAAGACAAGAGGCTATAAAACAGGAAGTAGAAAAACTCTTAGAGACTGGTTTCATTGAGGAGATTCAATTTCCGGAATGGTTAGCAAACCCTGTAATGGTAAAGAAGGCCAATGGAAAGTGGAGGATGTGTATAGACTTCACTGATCTGAATGAAGCATGCCCTAAAGACTGTTTTCCGTTGCCAATAATTGATACTTTGATTGATGCCACTGTTGGGCATGAGATGATGAGCTTCATGGATGGATTTAGCGGATACAATCAGATTAAGATGCACAAGGATGACATTCTAAAGGTATCATTCATCACTGACTTTGGTGTTTATTGTTATCTTGTTATGGCATTTGGTCTTAAGAATGCAGGAGCCACCTATCAAAGGTTGGTAAATAAAATTTTTAAGGATCTTATTAGTAAGACTATGGAAGTCTATGTTGATGACATGTTAGTCAAGAGTCTAGTAAAGACTGATCATATAACCCATTTGAGGGAAGCTTTTGAGATCCTGAGGTACCACAAGATGATGTTAAATCCTACAAAGTGTGCTTTCGGAGTAGGATTTGGAAAATTTTTGGGATTGATGGTCTCCAAGAGAGGAATCGAGGCTAACCCCGATAAAATAAAGGCAATCCTGGACATGGAATCACCAAAAACTGTCAAGGATGTTCAGAAGCTCACAGGAAGGGTTGCTGCACTGGGATGATTCATCTCCAAGTTAGGAGATAAGTGCTTGTCATTCTTCAAGTCACTAAAGAACATTAAGGACTTTGTATGGAATGAGGAAAACCAGAAAGCATTCGAAGAATTGAAGAAATATATGGCCCAGGCCCCGTTGTTGGCCAAGCCAGCTTTGAATGAAGTTTTATTCTTGTACTTAGTCATTTCAGAAAGTGCCTTGAGCGCTGTATTGTTTAAGGAGGAATTGAAAGTCCAGAAACCCGTATACTATGTCAGCAAAATTTTGCATGGTGCTGAGTTGAATTATTCAACTATTGAGAAATTTGCTCTAGCCTTGGTGATGGCTTCAAGAAAGTTACGTCCCTACTTTCAGGCTCATCAAATTGAGGTGCTAACAAATTAGCCCCTGAAAAATATCACTCATAGTCCCAAGGCTAGTGGGAGGTTGATCAAGTGGGCAATAGAGCTGGGAGAGTTCGACATTAAGTACAAGCCACGGACGGCAATAAAAGCCCAGGCATTAGCTGACTTCGTGGTGGAATATACCATATCCAACCAAGAAATCGGGGGGCAGGAAGATACTATACCTCAGGACAAGGAAATTCATAATGGGAACAAAGAGAAGGCTGATAAGGAGAAAGAATATTGGGTTCTCTATTTTGATGGAGCATCAAAAAGAAACTAAAGTGGAGCAGGATTGGTTTTACAAAGCCCTGATGGGTTCTTGATTGAGTATGCCATGAAATTAGACTTCCCAACCACAAATAATGAGGCAGAATATGAAGCCCTGATAGCTGGCCTCGGCCTAGCAGGGACACTTAGAGTCAAAAACTTAAAAGTCCGTGGAGACTCGAAGCTGGTCATATCCCAGGTAAAGGGAGAATTTGAGGTAAGGGATGATACGATGGCTAAGTATGTCCGCCTAATAAGGGGTGTGATGACCCAATTCAATGAATGCCATGTTGAGCACATTCCAAGGGAGGAAAATGCTAAGGCAGATGCGTTATCAAAGTTTGCTTCATCCGAGATAGAAGAAAGTTCAGGAAGTGTGTACTTCCGCATTTTGAAGACACGGAGCATAGATGTTAAGCTCGTAGCTCCTGTAGGCCTGGGGACGTCATGGATAGATCCCATTAAGGCCCACATTCAAACCGGTTGGTTGTCAAACGATGTTACTAAGCACGGAAGTTAGCTGTTCGGGCACTAAGGTACTCTTTGATAGAGGGGATTTTGTACAAAAGATCTTTCGTAGTTCCTTACTTAAGGTGTCTCAGGCCCGATGAGGCACGCTTGGCTCTTGAGGAAGTACATGAAGGTATTTGTGGGCAACACTTGGAGGGCAGGGCCTTGGCTCATAAGATAACCCGTGTAGGCTTCTATTGGTCGGAAATGATGGCTGATGCCAAAGAATATGTGAAAAAGTGTGATCGCTGTCAGAAGCATGCACCTATTGTTAGACAACCCCCCGAGATGCTGACCTTTACCAACTCGCCCATTCCCTTTGCTATGTGGGGAATAAATATTCTGGGGCCTTTTCCCATGGCCACGGCACAAAGGAAGTTCCTGATTGTAGCCATTGACTATTTCATTAAGTGGATTGAAGCCAAACCCTTGGCCAAAATCACAACTAAGCAGGTTGCACAGTTCCTGTGGGAAAATATCATGTGTCGGTATGGAATTCCCCGTATCCTAGTCACCGACAACGGAACACAATTCAACGAGGAATTCAAGAAGTACTGTGAAGAAAATGAAATTGAGTTACGATTCACCTCTATGGCTCACCCACAAGCTAATGGGAAAGCGGAGGTAGCGAATCGAATAATCCTGGATGAATTGAAGAAGAGGATCGAGAAATCGAGGAATAATTGGGTGGATGAGATACTTCCAATACTATGGGCCTATAGGACTACCTGCAGAGTCACGACTGGAGCAACTCCATTCATGTTAGCATATGGGGCAGAAGCAGTTGTTCCCCTGGAGATATCACATTCCTCTCCCAGGATTTAAGGTTTCAATGCTGAGGAGAATGAGGAAGGACAAAGGTTAGCCCTGGACTTAATTGATGAAGTGCGAGATGAGGCACATGCAAAGATAGTGGAATATCAGAAAAAGGCTTCATTTTACTACAACCTAAGGGTTAAAGAAAGGTTCTTCAAACAAGGTGACCTAGTCTTAAGGAAGATAGAAGCTTCTGGTGTAGGACAGAAAGGGAAGCTTGCCCCGAATTGGGAAGGGCCATACAAAGTCAAGAGTGTTCAAGGTAGAGGAACCTACAAGCTGGAGACTATGGATGGTTTTGAAGTCCCGAAAACTTGGCATGCACAAAACCTGAAGATTTACTATGTGTAGGGTAGCTGAATACGATTCTCACTTGTCAAGATGACAAGTAGGTTGAAAAGCACCTTGAAGCTTTGCTTGCTTAGGATTTATATGTTCTAGTTTTATTTTGAGATTTATTAAGACTCATATAAGGGATGAATCCCAACCAATTTATGAAAATTCATAAAGTTCTCGAGATATGTTTGAATCTATATGGCAAGGCAAGTAAAACCAAATACATGAAATGCAAGCATAAATTCCGATAAATAAAGTAGATCAAATATTACAAGAGTTTGATAAATAAAGTCTCGAAAATAAGATGAAGTAAACAAGCCACGCAGGGCTGGAAAAGCTCTAACGAGTTGAGGTGCCATCGACATCCATATCATCATCCCCACCGCTCTCGCTAGATGTCTATGTCGTCTCAGAGGAGGAGGAAGAGCTGTCATCCTCGGCAGGTCTGGAACAAGACTCGGGAGGAGGAAGAAGCGGGTCCTGAGGGACGTCACCCGAGACAACTACTCGAGTACGAAACCTCTGCAGCAAAGCCTCATCATCAGGGCAGACATAGTCCGCCGGGTTAATATCAGGACAAGCCTCGTTCACGGTCCCAAGGGCCGTGTCCCAACCAATCCTAAAAAACCCGGGGAAGACTGAGTCATCCCTAATCCTTATGGACTGGGCAAACTCCTCCGAGTCCAGGTAGTTATCTATAGCTTTATCCTTCTCTGCCCGAAGTACCACCAGCTCGGCATTAGATTCTCCGAGTTCCTCCTCCTTGCGCTTGAACTTCTTCTCTAGAGCAGCATACTTCTTCTGCTGCCTCCTGAGGGCATTGTCGGCCTTGTCAGAAGCCCGCTTCCACGACTCGGCTTGCCTCACAGCGCCTTGGAAATAGGCGTTAGACTGAAATAAAACAATTAACGAAGTGTAAGGCAGGAAAATGCTACAAGTAAGAAAGATAAAAAAAAAGAGAAGGGAGGCATACCGAAGCCAGAGACTGAGCTCCCATGAGCTTTATCCTCTCAAGATCAGGGGTGGCCACCACATCAGTAAAATCCTTGGGAGTCACACCATGGTAGGACCAATCCCAATCATGCTTCGTGGATCCAACCACGGTATCTCCTCGGCGGAATCCCCAGAGAGGCTGGAAGGCGCCTGTAGCAGCAACAGCAGGGGCATCAGCAGTAATAGGAGCAGTGTGGCCCTCAGCTCCCTCAGTTGAAGCTTCCCCCATGGGCTCCTTGTGCTTCCTCAAGAAGATAGGCTTCGTGGCCTTTCCTCGAGTGTCCAGGCCTGCAAGGCGAGCTTTCTTCATTCTAGCAGTTTCCTCAACAAGGGGCATGTTCTCCTCGTTGATCACCTTGACAGCTGCAAGACAAGATAAAAAACAAAATAAGTGGCGTCAATAATGCATGAAATGAAATAAAATTGAGAAGGGAAGAAAAATACCCTGTTGAGAAACATAGGATAGTCCCACATGAATGAGGGAGAATTCCTCTAAGATAGTACAACTGGTAGTAGTGTCGTCGTCCCGAGTTAGCTCATTATAAATATTAGTTTCCTCGGGAGTTAAGTGAATGGATTTGAGGCTACCATCACTAACCTTCCCGAAGGAAGATCTGAATAGTGTGCCCCAGTCGCCATTCTCCCAACGTAACCCAACGAAACTATTCCTCCAGTTTTGGTTATTATCAAGTATGGAGGCGCCGTTAAAGATATGCTTACATTTGGGTCTTTGTTTGACATAGACCCAACCACAATTACCAGAAGCACTATTGTAACATTGAAAAACCTTCCTAAAAAAGCTACAAAAAGGGGAAAACCTTCTTTAAGGCAGCAAACCATAAAACATAAAATGTTCCTCCAAGCGTTTGGAGGAAGCTGACATGGGTTGATTTGTAAATCGGCTAAAAGATGGGGGATGAAGGGATGAAAAGGGAACCTAAGCCCAGCATCAAGGGCATCTGTATAGATAAAGAGAGTGTCGGGTTTCCAGTGGCAAGTACGGTCACCACCAGAAACTGAAACTAATCTAAGAGGAGGAAGAACGTTATAACGTGCATTTAATTTATCGAAATCAATGTTGTGCCAAGTGTTACAATGATTAAAAGAATCGAGATGTGCAGTAGAGGGATATTCATCCCCCCTAATGTTAATCATATCGATTAAAGACATGAATGAAGAACGGATCTCGATATCCTTACCTTGTTTTGAAGCCGAGGCTATCTTGGCCGCCCTCTCGGAATTCTTGTCAGCCATTAGTAAAGCTGGGAAAAACCTGGAAACCTTGGAAAGAAAGGTGACTGGAAAACTAAAGGAAAATAAGTGATTGAGAGTTGAAGATTGTGTGAAGAGGTGAAATGAGAGGTGTGAGGAAATCACACTCTCATCCCACCTTTATATAGCCAAGAAGGAGGTGATTTGGGCCCTGAAAAGCCCATTTGGGCCCAAAAATAAGAAGGTTATGGAATTATCCAGGAAATTCCTGGAAAAATCAAGAGAAAAACTTGATTTTTTTGAAGATTCTGGAAGAATCCATAAAATCCTTAGTAGAGTTTGGAATTTGGGCTCAGAAATGACGCCCAATTCTAGAAAAATCTTGAAAAACCCAAGGCCCAGTACCAAGGCCCAAATACAAAAAGCCCTGTTTGAGGCCCAAATGATTTTTAGAAAAGCCAAGTCTTCAGGCCCAGGATTAATAAAAATATTGGGCCCAAAGGTCAGCCCAATGAAACCAGCCCAGAAAAGGGCCCAATTAGTTAAAAATACAAAACCCAGTTGAAATGGGCCCAAGTTATAAACCAAAAAAAGGGGGGATGGCCCAAAAGAATCCAGCCCAGGTTTAAGGGCCCAAATCCCAATTACAGAAATATATGCAAGAAATTAATATATTTAAGACCCATTCGACCAGGAAACACGAAGGAATCCTGATCGAAGATCCTGAGGTCAGAATCTTGTCGATTAAGGCTGAAAAATAAACTTAATTCGACCAGAATTGAGACTCATTCGACTAGAAATCAAGAGAAGATCCCGATCGAGTGGATCCTTCCCGAATTTCTGTCGACCTAGGCAACTAAGGGAAGTTAATTCGATCAAAACTAGGGCTCCTGACCGAAATTCCTGACCGAAATTAAAATTTCCTACTCGAAAATTTTCTGCTCGAAAATTCAAAAAAAATATATATATATAGGAAAAAATCCTGGCCGAAATTCGACCAGGATTCTTGCTCGAACCCATCCTCCTCGAAATACCGTCGACCAGGGCTGAATGGAGGGTAATTCGACCAGGATCCTGGTCGAATGGGATTCCTGGTCGAAATCAATATAAAAAAAAAAGAAAAAAGGAAAAAGGGGGAAGAAAAAGAAGAAAATTTCCTGGAAAATTACAGAAATTAAGAAAATTCCTTAAAATATTTTCTGAAAAATGTTAATATTTTCAGAAATAAGGAATAAATCCAGAAAATTGAGGATAAATCCCATAAATTAAAGGAAAAATCCAGAAAATTAAGGATGAATCCCAGAATTAAGGGAAAAATCCAGAAAATTAAGGATAAATCCCAGAATTTAGGGAAAAATCCAGAAAATTAAGGATAAATCCCAGAATTAAGGGAAAAATCCAGAAAATTAAGGATAAATCCCAGAATTAAGGGAAAAATCCAGAAAATTAAGGATAAATCCCAGAATTAAGGGGAAAATCCAAAAAATTAAGGAAAAATCCCAGAATTTAGGGAAAAATTCCTGAAAATTAAGATAATTCCTGAATAAAAGGAATAAAAGAAAATCGTTGTAGATGTGTAGGTCGCTCCACACTTTACGCAAAAACGACACCCTGGAAGGGAACGAAAGAACTTAACTTCTGCGAAACCTAGTCACTGTTTCCCAAAAGTTGGGGGGCAAATGATAGGGATAAATAAATCATGATTACGTAGTTAATGTTGCATTAATTACATATGAATTGGGCTGCAAAGCCCAATAGGAAGATGTATGATATTCAGACCAAAAAGGTTAAACACGTTGATCAGGCCTGATGGATCAGATCAGGCCTGATGGAACAAAGAAGGCCCAAAACCCTGATTATTAATTAATTTTATAATTAATTAATAAGGGAGAAAAACAGCTATTAAGATAAGTCCTAGTGGGGATATAAATCCTTGTAGATTGGACTCCAAGGAACCTCATAGGATAAGGAATCAGCTTCCTACTTCCTAGGACTCCAAAGTCCATTCTAATTCAGAGACTTGACCACCAAGTCTCCTATACCAAGTCCAATTCAAGGACTTCTAACATTTATATAAGGGGCCTCACCCCACAGATCAGAACGACATTTTAGACTTAGTTCTTGGAGGGCATGAAAGTCACTACGTCCTTGGTGAGCCCTCGCCTCCATAGCCCCGAGGGCAAGTATCACCAAGAACTACATTTTTTGACTTGATCCTTGGCAATCAGCAAGGTACGTAGGCATCTTGTTAAGGCAGATTGAGTCACGAAACACAAGAGCAGTCAAATCGAGCCTCGAAGCTCACGTTCCTTAGTAATAAATACAGCAATTATACATCTTAGTGCCCGCAAGGGTTGGCTCAGTTGGTTAAAGAGAGGATAATTATCCTCTTGGTCACATGTTCGAATCCCATGGGAGGAGAACTTATGATTATACCTCCTGAGTCAGAGCCTGTCGCTTAAATACGGTTTACCTTGGTTCACGTGGTTTGCAGGCTATTACGTGAGCCCGTAGGGTTTACCCAGTGCGCACCCAAAGGGTAGCGGCTGCGGGTTACCTACGATAAAAAAAATAAAAAAATTATACATCTTAGTTTTTGATACATAAAAAATATCTCTAAAAATAAAATAATCGGGGTTAAAATATAAATAAATTTGCTTAATGAACTATATTAGAGGTTTGACTAAAAAACTTATAATCTTAATGTTTGATAGTTAGCTTATGAATTGAACTAGCGGTTTTGACCTTATAAGCTAAGGGAGTGTATTCGATTGAGATTTTGAAGGATTGATAATAATTCATGGATTTACAAGTATTTCGTTGATTTCAAATGTTTTTAATTTTTAACGGAGTTGATAAAAAAATATTGCAGAGTTTTTATGATTTTGTGAAGTTTTTTACAAATCCTTCAAAATCTCATGTATTTTGGTGAGATTTTGAAATCCTTAAATGAATTAGTTGTTTCATTCAAAACATTCAAGTTGAACTCGCTAGTCAAAACAACCAATCAGTTTAAAGGATTTTTAAGGATTTTCATATAATTTTGAGATTTTGAAATACTTAAATGAAACTATTTGAAATCTAATTTTTAAGGATTGGTTGTTTTGACTAGCGAATTGAACTTTAAATGTTTTGAACTTAAGGATTTGATAGATTTTAAATGATTTTTAAGGATTTTCGAATAGTTTCATTCAAAACATTTAAGTTCAATTCGCTAGTCAAAATTCAAGTTAGAAACCAAAATTTTGAAAATAATTTAAATTTATATTAAAGTACAAGTTAGAAACCAAAATTTTGAAAATTCAAAAATTCGCACAGGCTCCCGATTTTTTGCCACTCTCATGCTCTTACATACACATGCTTTACTAAATTTGCATACTTGACCCAGATTTCTGTAATCTTGAAACCCATTTGGGTTAATTCATTTGGGTAGTTCCTTATGTGTTAATCTTCTTGGTAGGGGAAGGGAGAGGACTGTGTATAAAGTGTTAATTTTGTTTTACTTTTCTTGTGATTTTGACATATTAATAATTAATACTTTTATGGATTGCTTGTTGAATATTTGTGTTTAAATTGTTCAAGATAATAATTACAAGAGCAATGCTAGATCTCTAAAAGATGTGCAAAAATTGTCCCCGATTTACACATGACATTGATTGACATATTATCATTTGAGAACTGGTTTGAGGCCTCTATCATTACAATTTAAACTCTAGGTTATATGCTAATCTAAAGTGCTTATCGTAGAAGTAATGCAAGCACTATATCATATGACATTGGAAAAGATTTTATGTAATTATTTTATATACAACATCGGCCTATGTGTTATGTTATAATATATCATGAGTAGAATTTGGAAAGAACTAGATACAGAAAATAAATGAGAACTTCTCTTCATTATATCACTTTTCACTAAACTTGTTCATTACAGGATGCCTAGTACAAGTTACATCGCAATTAAGTGCTTAATTTACATCTCCTTTTAATGGAAGCAAAGCCAAATGTTACATCTATTATTACTATAATCTATTATATCTATTATAGGTGAACATAACTTTTCAATCTATTTAGTAAGTTACTAATATACGCTTCTAACCATATTAATCTAAAAAAAATGCTCTCAGTTGGAATTGAACCCATGACCTCTCATGCTTAGAGAAATTTTTTCCGCATCCACAACCGCTGCACCAACACAACATTTGATACAATTCTTCACCAACACAACATTTGATACAATTCTTAAAATCATTAATGACATATCTTGAACATGGCTATTAAACATATTTCTTAATTACTTCTATACCCTTTTTTTACTAAACTACCTAGACACCCCTTTTCCCTAAACTATTTATATACCTTTTTTTATTATATTAACGTATAAAAATGTCTTTTATTGGGATTAAACAGACCACATCATGAACAAATAAAAAAACTGGATTTTAAAAAACGATTACAATATAAATTAATATAATAAATTTGAAAAATAAATAAACTTTTAGAAACATTAGAAATATTATATATCATATTTTAACTTTACATCAGTTATCCTATTAAACAATTCGATGAAGTAGTAGACAAATATTACTCAAGAATGTAACCACACAAAATTGAAACCACGATGGATGTTAACTTAAAGAAGTGTCTCCAAGTCATCGAACACGAGATTGTGGTGAAAACAAAGAAAGAGTTTATGATAAATGTAGTAAAAGTATGTACTTGTAAATATTTTTTTTTCTTGACATGTACTTAGAACTCATGCATGATCAAATCTTATTTAATCATGTACTTGCAGATAATCGTATTGGAGATTTCAGTTAAATAAAAAAGCGTATATAAAAATAAATGTTATATAAGTATGTAGCTAAAAAGAATTAAACTTGAGATTGGTACGAAGTCAAAAATGTGACAACCCAGGTAAATCCCAAGCCTTTTTTAAAAACTGAGTAAAGTTCCAATCCGGGTCCGAAATAAGCCGAAACCTACTAACCCAAATGCAGCCAACTTAGGTAATTCACAAGACTACCACAAATCCCTAAAAGATCATGATTTGTTCGCACACTTAGTACAGTACTTTATCTTATAAAATGAACAGAAATCCTATTTTTTTCGATGTGAGACTGGGGCATGTAGCTAAAAAGAATCAAACTTGAGATTAATACTGTTAGGAATACGTGTATTAGTTTGATGATGAGTTAAGCAAAACACTTAAGTAGAAATCTAGTATTTGTAGCCTCAACGGATAAGACCATCTTGGCTATCCGTCGAAGGAGTAGCTGTACTTAGCAATAAGTTTAGTATTGTAGCACATTTCACTCTCTGGTTTCAAGCTGTAATTCTTAGATGTTGTTAGGAAATAATCAGTCATGTTGACTACTAGTGGATGTACAAATAGGAGGGCTAATTATAAATATTTCATGCCTTGTAATTTTGTATAAGTGAAGAAGTGTCAACGGATATTGAAGACCTTCAACGGATAAGAAACAAAGCTTCAACGGATGTCTTTATTGCTTCAACGGATAATATCCATCAACGGATAAGTGCTTCAACGGATAAAGACTTCAACTGCTAATGCATCAACGGATAAAGCCTCAACGGATAAGGCATCAACGGATGAAAGCTTCAACGGATGCTTAGTTCATTAGCAGTTGATAGTGACAATTCACAAGCTGACAGAGGCACATGGGTTGACAGAGACATACTGGAATGTGGAAGCCTCTAGGAGGAATCAAGAAAATGCAGCATTTCCATTCTGATGCAAACAAGGAAGTATTCAAAGATTTACAGATTATCCTAGATTGCATTGGATAGAGAAATGAAGAAGAAACATGTGAAGAATCTTTTCAATTGTATTTTACAGTTTGTCTTCACTTGTAAACTTGGTGATATATAAACCAAGTAGCAGCTAGTAATTAGATATGAATTTTCCTGAGCTGTTTAGAAATATCAAAAGAGAAAATCATCTAGTTTGTACTAGGAAGCAGCTGTGATTTAATTCCTTGAATCACAGATTTTCTGAAATAACACATCTCTGGTGGAACAACAAATCCACCAGAAAAGTTTATAAGTTCTTTGTGCTCATTACATTTGTGTTTGAATATATATCTGTCTGCATCAGCTTCAAGCAATTCACACACATTTGATCACTCAAACACTTAGCCTTAGAAACTGCTCAAAACTTGAAAAAGTTTTGAGATTTACATTCAACCCCCCTTCTGTAAATCTCATTGTTAGTCCACTGGGAATAACAATTGGTATCAGAGCAAGCTCTTAACATACAAAGAGTTTAAAGATCTATTCTGCTAACATCATGAGTGCACAGAAGAATCCTCCTGCTACCATCATGAGTAGGAAGGATATTGGTGTAAAGATCCCAGTCCTGGAAAAAGAAAATTATCATCACTGGAAAGTGAAGATGCATTTACATCTTCTTTCTCAAGATGAAAGCTACATCAACTGTATTGAAAATGGTCCTCACATCCCTCACAAAGTAGCCACAGCTGCTACTGCAACCGTTGCTGTTGGACAGTCCATTCCCAAGCCAAAAGCAGAATGGACTATTGAAGACATGGAAGAAATCCGCAAGGATAAGAGAGCTATGAACATTTTGTTTAATGGCTTAGATCAAGATATGTTTGACAATGTCATCAATAGCCAAACTGCAAAGGAAGTTTGGGATACTGTACAAATCATCTGTGAAGGTACTGAGCAGGTCAGAGAGAACAAGATGCAGCTTCTTATTCAACAATATGAATATTTTCACTTTGAAGAAGGTTAATCATTAAATGATACCTTCAACAGGTTTCAGAAACTGTTGAATGGATTGAAGCTGTATGGTAGAGTGTACCAAGTCAAGGATTCCAACTTAAAATTTCTTAGGTCCCTGCCAAAGAAATGGAAGCCCATGACTGTCTCTTTGAGAAATTCTCAAGATTATAAGAACTTCACACTTGAAAGACTATATGGAATTCTGAAGACTTATGAACTTGAAATGGAGCAGGATGAGCTGTTGGAAAAGGGAAAGAGAAAAGGAGGAACAGTTGCTCTTGTAGCTGACAGTGAGAAGATGGAAGCCAGGAATGAGGAGAAGACAATACCAAGTCTCAAAATTGGCACAAGCAAATTAGAATCAAGCAAGGGTAAAGAGCAAGTTGCTGAGGATGAAGACAATTCCAGTCAGGATGAATCTGATGATATTGAAGAACATTTGGCCTTTATGTCCAGGAGGTTTGCAAAAATGAAGTTCAGGAAAAACACAAAGTTCACTAAGCCTGTTAGGTCACACTTTCACTGTAGAGGGGGTGAATACAGTGTTTATTACAATCAAATCAAACTTCAAGAACTTATGTAACAGAAAACAAACTTTATTGAAACAATAAACTCTGTTACAATCTGGAACTGTTATCTCTCAGTGATGAACAAAATATCACGAGAGCTGCTAGGGTTACAGTAAATAATATTCTCGATAATGATAACACTTATAGTGTAAACCCTATGTCTGTGTTTATATATTACACAGTTACAAGATAATCGCTAATTGATATGGAATATAATTCTGCTTCCTAATATATATCAATCAGATATCTTTTCTTCCAAGTATTCCATTCTTTACGGAATTCCTTCTTCATGCATATCTCTTCTTATGTTTATCTTGATCTTCTTAACTTTAATCAGCTACTATCCTTATCTGATCGTCCTTCAGCACTTAAGTTCTAATATCTATCTCATGATGCTTATCTCCTGATAACATAAGTACTGATATCCCTTAAGTCCTGACGTCCAGTATAAGTACTGATTTATCCTGTTCAAATAAGATCTGAAATCTAAACATAAAACATATTAGCCATGACATTATCAAATATATCTAACAATCTCCCCCAACTTGTAAATTAGCAAAATATACAAGTTTAACAGATATTTGATGATGTCAAAAACATTAAGTACAAATACATGAGAATTAGACAAGATAACTACAACTTACAGTCCTTAAAGCTTTTACCAATTCAACTTCTGATAACAACTTTAGTCTGTATACACATCAGAATTTAAGCAGTTGTAGATCTTCGACTTGGCTTCATCATTTTCTGATCTCTCTGATGTCAGGAGTTGTTCTGAGATAATTCTTCAACAAACATTTCTCAGCATATCTGAGTTCATCAATCATTCTCCGTTTGACATCTTTAAGCTCTGCAGTATCTTCACCAGTTTGAAATATTGCAGCTCTGAGATCATTAATCTTTGCTTTTCTCAACTCCTGATCTAGTCTTATGACATAAGCTTTGTCAGACTCTAGATTAAACTCAAGCCCCTTAATACCAAGATATGTTCTGATCTGTGCAGTATTAGGCTTCATATCAACAATATCACCATTGTGATTTCTGTACTTTGGAACATATATGCTGTCAGACTTAACAGAATAAAGTCTTTTCTGTCTCTGAATCTGTTCTTTCAAATAGTTTGCAGCAGTCCCTGTCAATCTGTCATCCACTTGAAGTAAGAATAATACATGCTCCAATTCTTCAAAATACTTCAATGGAATGGCATTTTGTCTTATATGATAAACCCTACCATCTGTCATGAAATATAACAAGATGTGTTCCTTCAAGTAGGTATGGTAAACCATTTGTACATATTCCAATTGATTCAATCTTTCAGGAGTTGCTCCAATTCCTGGTTCACTCAAGGAAGTTGGATCATTGGTAGTGTTGTGTACTCTTCTTTCATCAGCACTTCCCAATCCATTTTTATCTCTTGCTTCCTTTCCAGTAACTACTCTAGCTTCAAAATGACTTGCAGTAGTCTTCAAAGGTTGAGTTTGTTTTGCTTTAGTGAATCCTGGTAGGAGTGTTTTTGATCTTCCTTCTGATATCAAGTTAACTTGAGCTGTGTCAGAGGTTACTTGCTTCTTTTGAATATCAGAACTTTTAATTTCTTGACTCTGAACAACTTGAGCTGTGTCAGAGGTTGTTTTAAGAACTTTTCTTGAAGTCAGAGCAAGATTATCTTCTTTATCAGTAATTTCTTCATCAACAGGAGGTACATAAACTTTAACAGGTTCACCAACCTTTTCTTTACCCTTGGATCTTGGATCTATCTTTGGTTGTGATTTAGCAAATGTTGCTTCAGTTTGTGCCTTTTCTTTAATCACAATACCTTTCAGTTTTGGAAGTGACTTTTTACCAGAAGCTTCAGATTTAGATGTGGCTTTCTTTGATTTAAGTCTAGCTTCTTCTTCCTTTAAACTTTCCAAGTCCATTCCTGGATTTTCTTGAAGAAATAACTGTCTTGACATTTCTTCATCAAGATCTAGAAGTTCATCAGAATTTATTCTTTTACCAGTATCAGAACTTATTCTCTTCCCAGTATCAGAACTTATCCTGTGACTTGCAATTTCAGCATTTCTTGATGAGAATCTTTTACCTTGACTATGACCTCCACCCATTCCAGAGTTTCCTTGGTCATCTTTTTCATCATCCTTTCCTTGCAGTGTCTTGTCATCCTTGCATTTGGACTTAATCACTTTCTCCCCCTTTTTGGCATCAGCAGGAAGTAAAAGAGAGATAAGCAATTCCACTGAAGATTGGATTTCAGTCAGTTGTGATTGCTGAGAAGCTTGATTTTGCAGAATTTTATCAATCTGTGCTTGTTGACGATCTTGAGTCTTTTCAATATAAGCAATCCTGTCCATAGATGGTTGAAAGAACTTTTTCTTATCAAGTTTCCAAACTTGTTCTTGTTTGATAAAGTTCTCCTGAATCTTGTGTATTTCTGCATTAGTAGTTGAATGAAGACCTTGTAGATGTTTAGTACTCAATGCAGTGACACGAAGCTGAGTTTTGAAATCATCAGAATTTAACATTTCATCAGCTTTAGTCAAGTGCTCAGTAAGATGTAACGCAGATGGAATACATGAGACTGAGTTCCATTCCTTAGTCCACTCCTGTCCTGCAGGAGTTTCACTCCAAGGCACTGGTGGTTCCTCTGTAACAAACTTCTTTACTAGTTCAGACTTAGAAAGAGGAATGTGTCCTGAAGGACCTGCTGCATCAGTATTTGCAGTTGGAGCAGCATCACCAGTATCTCCAGCATGTGCAGCATCAGAACTTATAGAATCAGTATCATCTGATATAATAGCAGTGTGAGTAGCAATGGAGGCGTCAGCATCCTCTAATTGCTGATCTGATGCTAAGTTCTGATCAACAGCCATATCCTGATGCTCACCTAAAGTCTGATCATCAGTGTCTAGATGCAGAGAAGGTGACTTAGATAATTCCGGAGTTTGAATAGCATCAGTAACAGGTGTTGGCAAAAGATTTGTTGCTGTTGGAGCTTCTAAGAAAATTACTCCAGGCACAACTAAGTGTTGATCAGCATTATCAGCACTTGTGCCTTGATTACCAAGAGACACAGATGGGAAATTAGCCTTGTCAGATACAGTTTCCTGAGATGGAGTGGATGGAGAAGAAGTAACTGGATCAAATTCTTTTTCTTGTGAGATCAGAGATTCCTGATCCCCTTCCTTAGCTGCTTCCTCCTCATCATCTGAAACTGGCCTTTTTGCCCTCTGTTTCTTGTATTTCCTTGGTAATTTAGAGTCCTTGGAAGTTTCAGGAATTGTCATTTTTCTAAGCCTCTTGAGAAGCTTAGATCCTCCAAGTTCAGAATCCTTCTGAGAAATCTTTTTCTCAGCTGCAGTTACCACAGGTTCTGAAGAAAGAATCTGTTCCTCAGAATCTGATTCATCTCTCAAAGTAATCCTCCTCTTCTTCTGAGGTGTTTGAGAAACAGTCTTTGTTCTCTTTGACTTAGAAGATGTAGGCTTCACATAGGACTTGAGATATGTTCTGAGAGATGGTTGAGAGGTTTGAGGTGGCTGAGTAGAGGTGGTAGGTGCTAATGAACCAGGTTCTGATGTTTGAACATCAGGATAAAGTGCAGTGTACTTAACAGGATCATAGGTAATTCAAAAACATGTTGAATCGGACCATGATGTTTTTGAAAAAGAATATGAAGTTAAGATTGTGAGAAAAATTGATGAAAAGGATAATGTGAAGTGGCTGTTTATATAGGCAAGAGAATGCCAGGAGACGCGAAGATATTTAATGCTGACAGATAGAGTTAAGTCTACCTCGTCTCCCTAGACTTGAAAAAGAATAACAGTCATTTGAAAAGGAATGTGCACATGTAACAAGAGTGAACTGTTCAAGGACGAGTGCCATTAGTCCTAACCATAGACTATTAATCTTCCACTTCAACATATTCTAAATTAATCTGAGACTGTTACCAAATTTTACTCACAGATAAGTCAAGTAAAGGGTTAGACTGAAAAATCAGAACTTAGACCTATACCAGAACTTAACAGTCATCAGAACATAATGTCTTAACTCAAACAAGGAATATCTATCTTAGTAAGTTTTCATACAAGTTCTGAGTTATAGTCTTCAGAGCTTAATCATCAGAACATATAACTAGAACGTGTCCTCAGAATTTGTGCAAGGTGACACAGTGACTGTTTGTCTAAAAGAACATAGACCACCACAAAAATTTCATCATTCATATGGAGTGATTTGTGTGTGCATTAAGCTAAATAACTAATAAAGAGTAAAGTCTGATTTACTTCAGTACATCTTAGAAATAAGTCATAATTAAAATTTTGCTAAAGAGCTGTCATTATCCTGAAACCTACTGATAAATGAGTTCATGCATGAGTCCATCTCAACTGTTTTTGTGCTAATTTTATGCATCTTTTTAAATTCTATTTTACAGTGGCTTCTCAGTGTAAGTGAGTTACGACTGCTTATCAGAATTTATGCTATTATCAGAGTATTTCTCCAGTAATCATAGAGTGTGAAAAGTCACCAAGAAAATATTTTGCTTTTCTAATGCATATTTACTTAATACCAGCTATGCACTTGGGTCGTCCCATTCACATTTTTACTCTAGATCTCAAAGGAGTACCTGATATTATTCTTTGATTCTTTTTCTTCTTCTTTTGATAAGTGAGGTTTATCAGCACTTAGTACATTCAGCAGTTTTACTAGAATCAGAACTTAAACAGATGAGTAGCATTATTCTAATTTGGGACTTAGTAATAAGATGAATAAAGTAAACTAAACTAAGCTCAAGTATCAGAATTTGCTTGTGTCATAAGATTTCCACAGAAATAATTACTTCTTTCATGGGATCATTTGTTTATTGAAGACTAGTAGGTCAGTATCTAGCACAATTATCCTCATAGGATTGAATGATTACTTAAACAGATATATCACTTATTAGAGTTAAGAGATATATATCAGACAACAGTCAGTACTTAAAAACATTTATCAATTAAGCACAGAATACACAAAGAGATTAATTCTGTAAATACTGATCAAAAAGTCTGATAACATAGAACAAGTTTAAGCAGATTTAGAGAAAGAACCTGAAATCATTCCAAGTTCATTTACCAATCTTGTAAAGGTAGCTTCACACAGTGGTTTTGTGAAGATATCTGCTACTTGTTGATCTGTGGGAACAAAATGCAATTCCAATGTACCTTCATCCACATGTTCCCTGATGAAATGGTACCTGATGCTGATGTGCTTTGTCATAGAGTGTTGAACTGGATTACCTGTCATAGCAATAGCACTTTGATTATCACAGTAAATAGGGATTTTAAAATATGTTAACCCATAATCCAGTAACTGATTCTTCATCCAAAGAATCTGTGCACAGCAGCTTCCTGCAGCAATATACTCTGCTTCTGTAGTTGATGTGAAAATTGACTTTTATTTCTTGCTATACCAAGAAACCAATCTGCCTCCAAGAAATTGGCAGCTTCCACTTGTGCTTTTCCTATCAATTTTGCAACCTGCAAAATCTGCATCTGAGTAACCTATTAATTTAAAATCTGATTCTCTAGGATACCATAATCCTAGATCAGCTGTTCCTTTAAGATACTTAAAGATTCTTTTTACAGCTGTTAAGTGAGGTTCTCTTGGATCTGCTTGAAATCTTGCACAAAGACAGGTAGCAAACATGATATCTGGTCTACTAGCAGTTAGATAGAGAAGTGAGCCAATCATACCTCTGTAATCAGTAATATCTACTGAATTACCAGTATCCTTATCCAGTTTTGTTGCAGTGGCCATGGGAGTGGATGCACTTGAACAGTCTTGCATTCCAAATTTCTTCAGCAAGTTTCTGGTGTACTTAGATTGACAAATAAAAGTGCCTTCTTCACTCTGCTTGACTTGAAGGCCCAGAAAATAACTAAGTTCTCCCATCATACTCATCTGATATCTTGACTGCATTAGTTTGGCAAACTTTTTGCAAAGTTTGTCATTTGGAGACCCAAAAATGATATCATCAACATAAATCTGGACCAAAAGTAAGTCCTTGCCATGGTTGAGATAGAATAGTGTTTTGTCAATAGTTCCTCTGTTGAATCCACTTTCCAGAAGAAACTGAGCTAAAGTCTCATACCATGCTCTAGGAGCTTGCTTAAGTCCATAAAGTGCTTTATCAAGCCTGTAGACATAATCTGAATGTTTGGAATCTACAAAGCCTGGAGGTTGTTCAACATATACTTCCTCCTCCAATTCTCCATTGAGAAAAGCACTTTTCACATCCATTTGAAAGACAGTAAACTTTTTGTGAGAAGCATAACCATGAATATCCTTATGGCTTCTAACCTAGCAACTGGCGCAAATGTTTCATCATAGTCAATTCCCTCCTGTTGAGAATATCCTTTTGCAACCAGCCTTGCCTTGTTCCTTACAATTATGCCATCACTGTCAGTTTTGTTTCTGAATACCCATTTTGTACCAACAACAGATCTATTCTTAGGTCTTGGCACTAAGGTCCAGACTTTGTTTCTTTCAAATTCATTCAACTCTTCCTGCATTGCTTGCACCCAATCAACATCTTGAAGAGCTTCTTCCACTTTCTTTGGCTCAGACTGAGAGAGAAAAGAATTGTAAAGACATTCATTCGAAGTACCTGTTCTAGTTCTGACACCTGCATCAGGATTTCCAATTATCAAATCAGGTGTATGTGATTTTGTCCACTTCCTTGAAGATGGAAGGTTTTCTCTAGAACTGGATGCTCCCCCATGATTCATGCTGTCTTCGTTTTCATTTTCTGATGCTCCCCCTGAAACTATGCTCTCTGAGTTGGATCCTTCAGCATTTAGATTTTCAGCACTGTCAGTACTTGGCTTATCAGAACTTGATGAATCAGAACTTGAAGAGCCAGATGTATGTTCTGATGCTTCTTGAGATGTGATAATATCTTGAGTATGCTCCCCATGCATTGGTGCATCTTCCTTTGACGTAGTCACCACAGTTTCAATAACATCAGAGTTTAATCCATCAGAGTTTACAGTATCAGGACTTAGACTGTCAGGACTTAAGGTATCAGAATATGAATCTTCATTTTCAAATCTCAGCTGATCATGATCAATGCAATCTTCAAGTCCAGTGATCTTCTTGTCATCAAAAGAGACATTGATAGATTCCATGACCACTTTTGTTCTCAAATTATAGACTCTGAAGGCTTTTGTGGAAAGTGGATATCCAACAAAGATTCCCTCATCAGCTTTTAGATCAAACTTGGATAGCTGTTCAGGATGAGTCTTGAGAACAAAACACTTACATCCAAATACATGAAAGTATTTCAGATTTGGCTTCTTGTTCTTCACCATCTCATATGGTGTTTTTCCATGCTTGTTAATGAGTGTTGCATTTTGAGTAAAACAAGCAGTCTGCACAGCTTCAGCCCAGAAATAGGTTGGAAGCTTTGCTTCTTCAAGCATTGTTCGTGCAGCTTCAATGAGAGTTCTATTCTTCCGTTCAACAACTCCATTTTGCTGTGGAGTTCCAGGAGCAGAAAATTCCTGCTTTATTCCATGATTTTTGCAGAACTCTTCCATTATCAGATTCTTGAATTCAGTGCCATTATCACTCCTCAAAATTTTCACAGAATCTTTGATCAATTTATCCAGATGTTTGACATGATCAATCAGGATAGATGCAGTTTCACTTTTTGTGTGCAAGAAATACACCCATGTGTATCTGGTGAACTCATCTACTATGACCAACACATATTTCTTCTTTGCAATAGACATGACATTCACTGGACCAAATAGATCAACATGAAATAGATAATAAGGCTCAAGAATTGATGATTCAGTCTTGCTCTTGAATGAAGATTTTCTTTGTTTGGCCTTCTGACATGAGTCACAAAGACCATCAGGAGCAAACACTGATTTTGGCAGTCCTCTCACAAGATCTTTCTTGATCAGTTCATTTATCTTGTTGAAGTTTAAATGAGAGAGTTTCTTGTGCCAATTCCAGCTTTCTTCAATTGAGGCTCTACTCACTAAACAGATTGCAGAACCATCAAAACTTGTTGAAAGCTTAGCTTCATAAATGTTACCACGCCTGAATCCCTTCAGAACAACTTTTCCTTTAGATTTACTAACTATTTCACAATGTTCTGCAAAGAAATCAACATGATAACCTCTGTCACAGATTTGACTTATACTCAGTAAGTTGTGTTTAAGTCCTGAGACCAGAGCTACATCTTTAATGATGACATTCCCAAGATTGATATTGCCATATCCCAAAGTTTTTCCAATGTTGCCATCTCCATAAGAAACACTTGGGCCAGCTTTCTCCACAAAGTCTGATAGCAGGGCCTTATTTCCAGTCATATGTCCTGAACATCCACTGTCCAGAACTAAAATATTTTTCCTGTTGCCCTGCAATCAAAAAGACCACTAATTATTAGTTTTAAGGACCCAGACTTGCTTGGATCCTTTGGCCTTTTTAGGTTTGTTAACATTTGCAGCGGATTTAGCATCAGATTTTATGTTAACAGTTTTCTTATCAGAACTTATACTACCAGACTTTGAATCAGAACTTACACTAGAAGGAACAACAGAAACTTTCTTTAAAGAAGGTTTTATTTGATAATAATCATAGTACAAACTATGATATTCCTTACAAGTATAAATGGAATGCCATAAACTACCACAATGAAAACAAGGATTTTGTGGTTTGTATCTAACAGACTGACTCTTAACTCCTGATTTTGAAGATAAGGAGTTAATATTCTTATTCTTTCCCTTCCTGAACTTCCTGTATGCAATCTTTGTGATTCCTTTCACCATAAGAGCACTCAGCTTCATCATCTCCTCATCAGCATCAGTTTCAGGCAAGCTTTCAGAATCTGAGTCATCATCACTCTCAGAACTTGATGACTCAGTATCAGACTTTATGAAAAGAGCTTTACCCTTGTCTTTCTTTGAGGAAGGTGCTTTGGGGGATTCCTCTTCAGCCTTGAGAGCAACTGTCCTTGACTTTCCTCCTTTCCTCTTGCTTCTTTGTTCCATCTCAAGTTCATGAGTCTTGAGCATTCCATAGATTTCATCAAGAGTTGTTTCATCAAGATTGTAGTTGTCTCTTATTGTTGTTGCCTTCAAATCCCAGCATTCAGGAAGAGCTAACAGGAATTTTAGGTTGGTATCTTCAAGATCATACTCTTTATCAACCAATGACAAATCATTCAAAAGTTTGACAAATCTATCATATAAATCATTCAATGACTCATTAGATTTTGAGTCAAAATGTTCATACTCTTGAGTGAGTATTGTCTTCCTGTTCTTCTTAACTGTTTCAGTTCCTTGACACCTTGTCTCCAGTGCATCCCATATCTCCTTGGCAGTCTTGCAGTTGATTACCCTGTTTGACATTACATTATCAATGGCACTATGTAGTAAGTGTCGTACCTTGGCATCCTTAGCAACAGATGCTATATCTTCAGCAGTGTAATCACTCTTTTCCTTTGGTACAGTCTTTGCTGCTTCACCTGTAACTACAATAGCGAGCTTGGTAGGTTTGTGAGGCCCTTCCTTGATTCTATCAAGGTATTCTGGATCTGTTGCTTCCAGAAACATGGTCATCCTTACCTTCCATATGGGATATTCAGATGGTCTCAATATGGGAACTCTGATAGTCTCATATCGACTCTGAATTGATGTCTTTGATGATTCCTCAGTTTTGGTAGGCTTAGTTGGAGGGGGTGAATACAGTGTTTATTACAATCAAATCAAACTTTAAGAACTTATGTAACAGAAAACAAACTTTATTAAAACAATAAACTCTGTTATAATCTGGAACTGTTATCTCTCAGTGATGAACAAAATATCACGAGAGCTGCTAGGGTTACAGTAAATAATATTCTCGATAATGATAACACTTATAGTGTAAACCCTATGTCTGTGTTTATATATTACACAGTTACAAGATAATCGCTAATTGATATGGAATATAATTCTGCTTCCTAATATATATCAATCAGATATCTTTTCTTCCAAGTATTCCATTCTTTACGGAATTCCTTCTTCATGCATATCTCTTCTTATGTTTATCTTGATCTTCTTAACTTTAATCAGCTACTATCCTTATCTGATCGTCCTTCAGCACTTAAGTTCTGATATCTATCTCCTGATGCTTATCTCCTGATAACATAAGTACTGATATCCCTTAAGTCCTGACGTCCAGTATAAGTACTGATTTATCCTGTTCAAATAAGATCTGAAATCTAAACATAAAACATATTAGCCATGACATTATCAAATATATCTAACAAAGCCAAACAAAAACATGGTGGACAAATCAAAGTTCAAATGTTACAACTGTGGCATTAGTGGACACTTTGCAAGTGAGTGTAGGAAGCCAAATTCTGAGAAAAAGAAATTTGAGCAAGTTGATTACAAAAAGAAGTATTTTGATTTGCTCAAACAAAAGGAAAGAGCTTTTCTCACTCAAGATGATTGGGCAGCAGATGGGGTAAATGAAGATGATGATGTGGAATATGTCAACCTAGCCCTGATGGCTAATTCTGATGAAAATGAAACTAGTTCATCAAACAACCAGGTAATTACTACTGATCTCTCTCAGCTTTCTAAACATGAATGCAATGAAGCCATAAATTATATGACCAATGAATTATATCATTTGCGTGTTTCCCTTAAATCACTAGCAAAAGAAAACACTAGGATCAAGGAGAATAATGTGTTTTTAAGTGATAGGAATGTTGTGTTAGAGGATCAGGTAATTGAGCTTGAGAAGATAAAACTTAAATGCTTGACTGTTGAGAGTGAACTAGCAGAAGCTGTTAAGAAAGTAGAAATTCTTTCTACACAGTTAGAAAGTGAGCAAGAGGTAATCAAGGCCTGGAAACATCTAGGGATGTTAGTGTTCAGATTGTAAAGGTTCAGGGAATTGAATCATTCTGTGAGGATGCCTGGAAGAAAAACAAAAAGGAGTTAGAATTAATTGATGGATTGTCAACGGATGTGGAATCAACGGATGATGAAAGTTATCCGTTGAAGGAAGAAAAGGAGCATCCGTTGAAGGCTCATCAATTAAAACAGGCAAGTTCTTTTAAAAATAAAAGTCTCAATAAAAAGAATGATTCAACTCTCAAGAACTTTGTCAAAGAAGGAGCTAGCACATCCAGAGATGTCAGTAAGGTGAATATAGGACACATGACTTTAGATCAGCTAAAAGATAGGCTTAAGTTGGTTGAGGATAAGAAGGAAACTAAAAGAAAATCTAAAAGAAATGGGAAGGTAGGGATTAATAAACATAACAATTACACACCTGATAGGTATGCTCCTAGAAAAAGCTGTGTGCATTGTAAAAGTGTTAATCACCTATCTGATAATTGCAAATCTGTTAAAAATGCTCCCATGCCTTCAAATCCATCATGCCTAACATGTCTATGTCACCTCTGCATGTTATGCCTGTTATGTCTCACCAGAATCCCCATGCACATTTTGCAAACATGCCATATATTAACAATCCTTATTTTACTGCATTTAGTATGCCTCAAATGCCATACAATATGCCTATGTGGAATAACATGTTTGCACAACCTATGCCTTATCAAATTCAATCAAATGTGTTAAATGATTTTGTGACTAACCCTACACTTCAACCAACCACATCTGAGACCAAGGTTGACCCAAAGTTACCTAAGTCAAAAAATGCAGGAGGAATGAAGTCTAGGAAAAAGACTAACAAGGCTGGACCCAAGGAAACTTGGGTACCAAAATCAACTTGATTGATTTTGTTGTGTGCAGGGACAAAGAAGGAATCTATGGTACTTGGATAGTGGTTGTTCAAGACACATGACAGGAGATTTCACCCTGCTCACAGAGTTTAAGGAGAGAGCTGGCCCTGGCATAACCTTTGGAGATGACAGCAAAGGATTCACTATGGGATATGGCTTGATTTCAAAAGAAAATGTCATCATTGATGAAGTTGCATTGGTTGATGGTCTCAAACACAATTTATTGAGCATCAGTCAACTATGTGACAGAGGGAATACTGTTTCCTTCAATTCTGAAGCCTGTATTGTCACAAGTAAAAAGGACAATAAAGTGGTTCTAACTGGAGTTAGAAAAGGGAATGTGTACTTAGCTGATTTCAACTCTACAAATGCAGAATCCATTACTTGTCTTCTCAGCAAAGCAAGTCCAGTTGAAAGTTGGCTATGGCACAAGAAGCTGTCCCATTTGAATTTCAAGATAATGAATGATCTAGTCAAAAAGGACTTAGTTAGAGGAATGCCTCTAGTGGAATTCACAAGGGATGGACTGTGTGATGCTTGTTAGAAAGGAAAGCAAAAGAAAGTATCATTCAGTAAGAAGCTTGAATCTGCAATTGATGAACCACTACAACTCCTACACATGGATCTTTTTGGACCAGTCAATGTATTGTCAATTTCAAGGAAAAGATACTGCCTAGTGATTGTAGATGATTTCTCAAAGTTTTCATGGGTTTATTTTCTTAGATCAAAGGATGAAGCTAGTGAAATCATCATCAATCATATCAAGCAAGTCAACAATCATCCTGATTTCAAAGTAAGGAATATTAGGAGTGACAATGGAACTGAGTTCAAGAATTCAACCATGAAGTTGTTCTGTGAAGAAAGTGGGATCATGCATGAGTTCTCAGCTCCAAGAACTCCACAACAAAATGGTGTGGTGGAAAGGAAGAACAGATCACTAATTGAAGCTGCAAGGACAATGCTTGAAGAGTCAAAACTCCCAACTTATTTTTGGGGTGAGGCTGTTAACTGTGCATGTTACACTCAGAATATTTCTCTAATCAATCAGGCAAAATGCATGACTCCCTATCAATTATTCAAGAGAAGAAAACCAACTTTAAACTTTCTACATGTCTTTGGTTGCAAATGCTACATCTTAAGGAATCAATCTGATCACAAAGGGAAGTTTGATGCAAAGGCTGATGAAGGAATATTTGTTGGTTATTTTGCTGGAAAATCATATAGGGTCTACAATCTTAGAACCAACATTGTCATGGAATCTGTACATGTTGTGTTTGATGATAAAAAGATTGATGGACTAACAGATGAGGGACATCATGAAGGACTCAAATTTGACAACATTGAGATATACTGTGATGATAGTGAAGATGAGAATGATAAAGAAGGCATCTCAAGAAGAATTCAGAATCTGCCTTTGGATAATGCACAGAATGCTGCATCCGTTGAAAGTCATAATTCAGCTTCCGTTGAAAGAAGCAATGCAGCATCCGTTGAAAGACAAAGTGCATCATTCGTTGAAGTTCATAATGAAGCATCCGTTGATCACAGTCTGTCAACGGATAATCAATTCACTTCATCAGTTGATAGAGCTCCCAATTCCTTTCAAAGGATCAGCAACTCAGGGGGAGTTTCAACAAATCAACATTCTATCTCACATCATGACAATACTGAGGCAACCTCATCTAGGGCTAATCTACCACCTCAAAGGAAATGGACCAAGAATCACCCTTTTGAACTGATCATTGGTGATGCTACATCAAAAGTACAAACTAGAAGGGCTACTCAAGATGAATGTCTGTATAGTAGCTTTCTATCACAGGAGGAACCTAAGCGAGTGGAAGAAGCTCTATTGGATCCAGATTGGATTTTAGCAATGCAAGAGGAGCTAAACCAATTTGAGAGGAACAAAGTATGGAAGCTGGTACCCAAGCCAAAGAACAAGAGTTCTATTGACACAAAATGGGTATTCAGAAACAAGATGGATGAAAATGGCATTGTCATAAGGAATAAAGCCAGATTGGTTGCTAAAGGCTATTCTCAACAAGAGGGAATAGATTTTGATGAAACATTTGCTCCAGTTGCCAGACTTGAAGTCATCAGAATCTTTCTAGCCTATGCAGCTAATGCCAATTTCAAAGTCTATTAGATGGATGTCAAGAGTGCATTTCTAAATGGGGAATTGGAGGAAGAAGTTTATGTAAGCCAACCTCCAGGTTTCGAAGATCCAAATTTTCCAGACCATGTGTATTATCTGTTGAAAGCACTCTATGGACTAAAGCAAGCACCTAGAGCCTGGTATGAGACTTTGTCAAAGTTCCTTCTAGATAATCACTTCACAAGAGGTACTGTTGACAAAACTCTCTTCTTTAGAAATGTTAATGGCTCTAAGATACTTGTACAAATTTATGTAGATGATATTATATTTGAATCTACAGATGATAAGCTTTGTAAAAAGTTTGCTAAATTAATGCAAAGTAAATATGAAATGAGCATGATGGGAGAGCTAACTTACTTTCTTGGTTTACAAGTTAAACAAGTTAGTGGTGGAATTTTCATTAGTCAAACTAAATATATTTATGATCTTTTAAAGAAGTTTGACTTAATGGATTGTTCACCTACAAAAACTCCCATGGCCACTGCCACTAAGCTTGAATTAAATAAGGCTGAAAAGTCTGTGGATATTACAAGTTATAGAGGCATGGTTGGCTCACTTTTATATTTAACTGCTAGTAGACCTGATATAATGTTTTCTACATGTCTCTGTGCTAGATTTCAAGCTGACCCTAAAGAATTTCACTTAGTGGCTATTAAAAGAATTTTCAGATATCTCAAGGGGACTCCAAATCTAGGAATTTGGTACCCTAGAGAGTCTGGTTTTGATCTAATTGGCTACTCAGATGCAGATTATGCAGGTTGCAAAGTAGACAGGAAAAGCACAACAGGCACCTGTCAATTTCTAGGGAACAAGCTTGTATCATGGTTCAGCAAGAAGCAGAATTCTGTTTCCATATCAACAGCTGAAGCTGAGTACATTGCTGCTGGTAGTTGCTGTGCATATATACTATGGATGAGGAATCAACTATTTGACTATGGTCTGACTGTTGACAAAATTCCAATATTCTGTGACAACACAAGTGCCATTGCCATTACTGAAAATCCAGTGCAGCACTCAAGAACCAAGCACATTGATATCAAGTACCACTTCATTAGGGAACATGTGATGAAAGGTACAGTGGAACTTCATTTTGTTCCAAGTGAAAAGCAGATTGCAGACATATTTACCAAGCCACTTGATGAATCAACATTCACAAGATTAGTAAGTGAATTAGGTATGCTTAATTATTCATAATCTATGTCATCTATATAATCTGTCTTGAAGCCTGAAATGAAATTTGCTGCAAGAACAAAGTTGGCTTTAATTAAGACTTATCCTATCAACGGATATTCTCTATCCGTTGAAAGCCAAAATTGTTCTATCAACGGATGTTCATTATCCGTTGAAAGACAAATACATTTCTGGTAATTTTATCCTTCAACGGATAAAATGGTGTTGTTCATCAATGGATAACTATTTCCCTTATCCGTTGAAGTGTCACGTCAGTTACTATAAGTGAGTCACAGCCGTTGATTCTTTTACTCAACCGTTGATACAGATATATAGTGTTGTATGTAATTGTATTTAAGGTAGTTTTCAGAATTTCTACAGTTTTATTTATTCTTGAACGGCTGTAACTTACTTAAAATTATCATTCAATCATTTTATTTACGTTTTGATTCAAGAAAGTATAAAAGCCCAATTGAACTCTTATTCTCACTTTACGCTTTCTTGCAATTCTTATGCTCTTTATCTCTAAATTCTCAAGTTTTTCTCTGCAACCTCTACTCACAACAATGGCACCAGTAGTCAAAATTATGTCTCAAACAGGATTTGTTTATGAAAAGAATAATTTCATAGCCTTGGTTGAAAAGAATGAAGCCCATTCTGATTATCACAAGATGATGGACTTCATCAAAAACTGCAAACTAAGCTATGCAATGCTGGAAGCCCCAACCATCTACTGTGAGGTGATTGAGGAGATTTGGACAACTGCAGAGTTCAACTCCACAGATATGACTATTGCCTTCTCTCTCAAAGGTAAGGACTATTGCATTAATTGTGATGATATACAATCTTGCTTTAAGTTGCCTGAGAATAATGCCATGACACCACACACTGATAAAGATGTCTCTGCTATGCTAGATTCCATAGGCTATGCTTTTGATTCTGCTAGTTTAGGTAGTATTAGAAGGAAAGGCCTTAGGAAAGAATGGAGTTTTCTTGGAATTGCCTTTATTAAGGTTTTCTCTGGGAAGATTAGCAATTTTGATGATATCACTTCATCTCTTGTTAATATGCTCTATATGCTAGTTTCTGATAGGTACTTTAATTTTAGCAACTGTGTTATGCTAGAATTAGGTTCCAGATTAGGCAACAAAGCTAATAGATCACATAACATCTACTATGCTAGATTCTTTATGTTATTGGCTAACCATGTTGCTGAAGGTTTGGTTATATCCAATGAGAATAATAAACTCAAATGCTGGGCACAAGAGAAAAGGGTCCTTGCAGACCTTTTGAGAATGAACCTCAACAGCCAGGTGCCATTGGTATACTTGCCAATCATGAATGCACCACAGGTAAGTGAGGTAAATACTTCTATAACTCCTACTATTTCCAACCCCAATGTTTCTTTGCCTTCTAGTGTGGCTATGGAACTTGTGTCTTTGTCCAAACAGGCTCCTACCAAAGCCACCAAATCTAAAGTTTCCAAAGTCAAGTCAAAGAAACCTACCTCTGTTATTTCTCAAAAGACAACAGTTGTAACAACTACCATAAACCCTGAAGGGAGTGAACAGGGTGTGAGTGGTGAGGGGAGGGGTGAACATCAAAAAGCCCCCCAGGATAAGGTGGGAGAGGTGAGTGGTACCCAAACCAGCCAAGCCACAGTCTCTCAAAAGACTGTGGTAGTTCAAAAGGAGTCCAACACATCCCTAGTTGCATCCTCCCAAAAGGTTGTAACTATTGAAAATAGTCCCCAACCAGGAACATAGAACAAAAGAGGGAAGGACACTGAAGCCACACATTCACCATTTAAAGCCTTTTCAAGGAAGAAGAAGGCCAAGACCCTAGTTTCCACACAAGGGACACACACAGCATAGATACATCCACCAGTATCTGTGCCTTCTCAAATTCAGCTTGATGTGATTCCAGCAAATGTGGAATCACAGCCCCATTCTCTCAATATAGAAATACACCATTCATCAAACTCTCCAACACCCTCTCTGGATGTGGATATGATATTCACATCAATTCCTGATTCTCCCTCATTAAAACTCAGGGAGGAGCCCCACTCAAAACCTGATGATCATCATCTTTTAGATGATTTGTTGGATCATCAGCCAATTCTTTCAGATGTAGTTGAAGAATTTGTGTTACCTCACTTAAAATCAATCCACACAGATTCTACAATTATGTCACTTTCTATATCTACATCTTTTCCTTCCTCAACGGATATCTCTCATCCGTTGACAAGTGGTTGTTCTTCAACGGATAAGCTTAACAGCAGTTATCCGTTGATACCATCAGTTTCTACTTCAACGGATACTCCCTATCCATTGATGGTCTCTACACACTTAACAGAAACAATTCCAACTGTAGAGGACATGGCAACTGTACAATCACTTTTAGGTTTGAGGGAAGGGAGTGATCTTTTGAGTGAGAGGCTGGGTTGCTCCCAGGCAAAAGGAGAGGTTGAGAGTCACCAAATGCATGCTATTTCTTCCAGCATGGCAAAAGTGAGTGAGAGGAGTGCCACCTTAGAAGGTGAAGGTGAGGGTGTGAGGGTGTGTGTGAGCCAGGGGGAGCCCCTGATGCAAGAACAGAGAGAAATTGAGAGAAAGGCAGGTACAGAAGCTATAAGGGTGGATCCAGCCATTGCTAGTGAGTTAATGAAAGTGGATGATGCAGATAAGGAAAGACAATTTCAGCAACATTACAAAGCTGTCATTGATAACATTTCCTTGGATGCTGACATTTTTACTCACCCTGTTTCATCCTATCAATTATTGGCTGCACAGGGCAATGTGGAGGCTGAACAGACACTACACATTGTACACACTTCAGAATCTCTTCTCAGAGACAAAGCTGTTGTCAACAGGCTGCCTTCTCAAGCTGGTGAGCCATCTGAAGAATTTGGAGTAAATTCTAATGATGATGACTCTAATTCTTTGAATGAGAGCATGAACTTAGGGGGAGTAGCAGGCCCAAGTTCTGTTCCCGATCTTCCTGCATGGGCATGGGCAAAACCATCAACACCAGGAGAGTTTGGTGTCACTTTGGTCAGACAAGTCATGACAATTCAGCAGGCCCTTCAGGAGACTCAGGATGCTGGTACCAAGGCAATTCTTCAAGCTCATCTGGAATCTCTGCATCTCTTGCAGTTGCAGCATTACCAGCAAAATCTAAGTGTGGATGAGCTCAAGCTGGACATTGCTGATCTGAAATCCTACAATGCTGAGAAATTGGATTCACTTATACCCTATGGTACTATGCAAGATTTGTTGGTGAGACTGAGGAAAGCATCTGATGCTGACAAGAGGCTGGCCAGATTGGAAGATAGGGTTCAAATCATTGAAGACTCTATGGTCACCATTCTTCAGAATCAACAAACTCAAATAAATCTACTCATGTAGCTGGCACAAGCACAAGGCTTAACCCCTACCCTTGATGATAACAAAAAGGGGGAGAATAAAAGGGAAGGGGAAGGAGAGCCATCTACAACAGTTCAGATTTCTCAAGTGCTAGTTCCTGTCATCACAACTTCTCCACCTATTCAAGTCAAAGGAAAGCTAGATGGAATTGATCTAATCCAGATAGCAGCAGCTGAATTGCAAGTCAAAGAGCAAAGGAAGAAGATTGATGAAAAGATGCAACTAATATTTGGTTCTACAACTTCTCAATCACAATCTGTGAAGCATAGCACAAAAATGGAATCAATTATTATGGAACTCAAGCCAGTAGGGAGGCATAAGGATGGAGAAACTTCTTCCAAAGATCTGCAACCTATGGTTCTCAAGCCCAACAACAGATCCAATAAGGACTCTACAAAGAATCCTCTAAAAGAGGTGGATTTTCCTCTTCCAAAAGCTGATGAGGACAAGCTTTTAGGTAGAAGTATTGCATATCTCAAAGACCATGGATGAGGCTGTAAGGAGAAACATGGCTATTATCTTCAGAGAGGGAAAGAGCATATGTGTGATGCAAGGACATCCCAAATTCTCAATAGCCAAGAGGGAAGAAGCCAAAAGGTTGAAGGAAGAAGCCAAACAGCTAAAGGCTGACAAAAGAGCACAAGCAAAGCTTGAAAAACAGCTAAAGTCAAGTCAGGCTGAAGAACAGAAAGAAATTGAAGACAAAGGTGAAGATGAAGCTATGGGGGACATGGTTGGTACTGAGATGGAGGAAAGAAGTAAGGAAGAATGGCAGAAAGGGAAAAGAAAGAAGGTCAATGCAAAGAGAAAGAAGGTAGATAAGACTGAAGAAACCCAATCAATATCCAAACCACTACCCTCTATTCCTGAACCAATTGTACCTGACCCCTTCATGAACATTCATGGTGAAACAATCATTCCCAAGGAGGAACCAATTGATTGGGACACCATCAAATTGCCCACCTTCCTAACCTCTTCTCCACCATCAAAGAAGCAGAAAAGAAGAATCAAATCAACACCCTCTAAAGCCTCAATCAAATTCACACAGAAGCCTAAGCCTAAACCTCAAACCTCTAAAGATGATTATGTTCACATCTGTGACATAAAAGAATTTTCAGACATTGAACTCTATCTGGATGAGCTGGAGGAAGTAAGGGGAATAGCTGCCTACAGTTCTAGTAGACATAAATAGGGGGAGATTGTTAGGAATATGTGTATTAGTTTGATGATGAGTTAAGCAAAACACTTAAGTAGAAATCTAGTATTTGTAGCCTCAACGGATAAGACCATCTTGGCTATCCGTTGAAGGAGTAGCTGTACTTAGCAATAAGTTTAGTATTGTAGCACATTTCACTCTCTGGTTTCAAGCTGTAATTCTTAGATGTTGTTAGGAAATAATCAGTCATGTTGACTACTAATGGATGTACAAATAGGAGGGCTAATTGTAAATATTTCATGCCTTATAATTTTGTATAAGTGAAGAAGTATCAACTGATATTGAAGACCTTCAACGGATAAGAAACAAAACTTCAACGGATGTCCCTAAAGCTTCAACGGATAATATCCATCAACGAATAAGTGCTTCAACGGATAAAGACTTCAACTGCTAATGCATCAACGGATAAAGCTTCAACGGATAAAGCCTCAACGGATAAGGCATCAACGGATGCTTAGTTCATTAGCAGTTGATAGTGATAATTCACAAGCTGACAGAGGCACATGGGTTGACAGAGACATTCTGGAATGTGGAAGCCTCTAGGAGGAATCAAGAAAATGCAGCATTTCCATTCTGATGCAAACAAGGAAGTATTCAAAGATTTACAGATTATCCTAGATTGCATTGGATAGAGAAATGAAGAAGAAACATGTGAAGAATCTTTTCAATTGTATTTTACAGTTTGTCTTCACTTGTAAACTTGGTAATATATAAACCAAGTAGCAGCTAGTAATTAGATATGAATTTTCCTGAGCTGTTTAGAAATATCAAAAGAGAAAATCATCTAGTTTGTACTAGGAAGCAGCTGTGATTTAATTCCTTGAATCACAGATTTTCTGAAATAACACATCTCTGGTGGAACAACAAATCCACCAGAAAAGTTTATAAGTTCTTTGTGCTCATTACATTTGTGTTTGAATATATATCTGTCTGCATCAGCTTCAAGCAATTCACACACATTTGATCACTCAAACACTTAGCCTTAGAAACTGCTCAAAACTTGAAAAAGTTTTGAGATTTACATTCAACCCCCCTTCTGTAAATCTCATTGTTAGTCCACTGGGAATAACAAATACGAAGTCAAAGATGTGATAACCCGGATAAATTTCAAGCCCTATTCGAGAAATGGGTCAAGTTCCGATTCCGAGTCTGAAACTAGTCGAAACCTACTGGCCTAAATACAACCAACTTGGGTAATCCACAAGCATACCAAAGATCCCCAAAAATTATGATTTGTTGGCACACTTAGTACGATATTTTGTCTTATAAAATGAATGAAAATCGTATTTTTATCAATGTGGGAGTGGGGTGTTATAAAAGAAGTAAAATTAATTAATGAATCTTGTTTAGTCATGTAGTTGTAAGGATTCGAACCTGCAAAATCAAAAAAGTGAAACCAAAATTGATCTTAAAAAATCATTCAAAGTGGAATTTGCTTTTTAACAAAATTGATATATTACGTAACTAGATTATATTACGTAACTAGATTATATTACAACATATAACATCATTAAGACTAAACACATATTTTATATAATTAAAAAATACCTAGGACCGTAAAGCTAATTGAACAGGTACCAACTACTAACATTTAAATAAATCAAGATATGTATACTAGATTGATATGAAAAGTTCATGTAACTATAAATCTTATCTAATTATGTAATTGGAGATAATCGAACCCGAGATCATGTACTTACAAATTATAGAACTCGATATTTAGATGAAATCAAAAAAATATTTATGATAAATGTTATTTAAATATGTAGCTAAAAAGATTCAAATTTGAGATTAGTGTGAAATCCAAGAAGGGAAAGTAAATCTTATATTATCATTTAGTTGTAAGGAACTAAATTCGAGAACGGGGTGAAACCAAATAAACTGAAACTCAATTTGATGTTGAAGTATTATTAAAAGTGGATTTCGCTAACTAATAAAGACCATATATTACTTAACTTTATTAGATTATAAAACTAGGATTATAGAGTCTGAGCAAAAAAATTATATAATTATTGTAAAGCTATTTGAACTAACAACTAATATTTAAAAAATCGAGAAATATGGAGCAGATTAATATAGAAAATGTCTATTATTAAAAATATTAAAAAAACATGAAATAAAATATGGCACGTGCTTTGCACGTGTTTTAAATAATGCTAGTTATAATGTTCATTCAACATGATGCACTATGATCTTTGTGAGGTCTAAAATTACTAAATTCCTTATTAAAGAAAGTATCATGTGCATGACATTGAAGTGCTTTTAGATCTCATCTGGGTAGTACATTAAGAATCACTCGAATTACTTCCCATTTGATTGTGTAATTGTGAAAATTAAACTATGGATTACTAGAACATAATGTTACCCAATCACCTAGGTCATGCATATGATTAATGGAGTTACATAATAGTTGTTAAGAGCAAGCCCAATGACTAGCTATTCATGCTCCTAAATAAATTGAAAGGAAGGAGAGTAAAATCAGTCCTTGTTTATAAGTAGCATTTGCTTATTTTTAAGGATATTAACAAGTATTTTATAATAGAAAATGAGAACCAATATCTTTTTATCTCTTGTACTTTAACCAAAATTATGCACCTTTAATGATAAAACATTGAATATGGAAGGATTGTATATATCCTAGACCAGTAAGAGCCAATTTAATATATTTTTAGTAAGGAGTGAATTAAACGATTGTTGAACTTGCTCTAAGTGTATTATCTTTTATTAAATACTAACAAAATTATATATCAAATAAAAAAATATAAAATATATGTTTAAATCTTAATAAGAAATATTAAATTCAAATTAATTCTAATATATAAAAATTTATTTTGATTTTCTCATTTTTATCATATTTTTTAAATGTAAATTAATATTTAAAATTTATTTATTATAAAAAAATTAAATCCAAATTAAGTGTCATGGTATTAGCTTATATCATGTGCATATGTTACTTCTAATATTTTTACTTTAATTTTATATTTTCTTATCTTTTTTATTCTTATTTTGTTATAAACCTTGTTGATAATGGATTTGTAACATAATTAATCCCGTTTAAATAAGTTTTATAATAGTAGGTCTTAGAGATGTATTTAAACTAAATAGCTGTATGTGTTTTAATTTTATTAGTTTTGTAAATGAGTTAGACCCGTTATAAGTTTTAAATGAGTTACTTAAAATATGTTTATGTTAAATTTTGGGCCAGGTAGTAAACTTAAGTCTTAAAACCCAATTTGCCTACACTATATACATGTTGTAATAGGTTTCAAGGAGGTGTTTATATTGCATCATGAGTAGAAAAACTATGAACGTGTTTGGAACTTAAGTCTTAAAACCCAGTATGAAATTAACTTAATACAACATTAACATGTAAAATTAATTTAGTACAACATTAATTTAATTTTATCAAAACATGACATGGAAAGTACACAGACACGAAAATACACAAAACATTAATGTACTTATATTTAGTTAATGACGCAAGATTAATGTTGCCACTATTTTAAAAAGCGGGAGTAAAATTGAATATTAAATTAGAAAAATATTAAAAATAAAAATCATCAATTAATTTAATACAACATTTAACATGTAAAATAAAATAGCATTGTACAAATCTTAAAAATTAATATTAGGTATCGTTTTGAGTAAAATTTTATGGAGACTGCTATTTCATCGGAGACATCAGAGACCACTCATTTTTCTACAATCAAAACACTATAAAATATATTATTTTATAAAGTATGTTCTACGAATATCACTAATTCATTAAAATTGTTGAAGATCTTTTAAGTTTAATAAGTAAAATATGTATATTCTGCAAACTGAACAAATGTTTTGTAAACTAAACATGTTTCGTACGTTAAATATTTTGTAATGTTATACATGCGGATGCGGTACATATATGATATTCAAGATTTTAAATTAAATAATGATCCTTGCATAACATGATTCTCAAAATAAAAATTTTTGCAATATTTTTATGCAAGTTTTTACTTGCAGAACATAAGTCAATTTATTCATATTTCTTTCTTTAATCTTTGCATATTAATTTTCAGTTTGAATGCTACGTAGCAATTCACCTTCTTTTATTTATTAATGTTTATGTTTTATTTATATTATTTATTATGTGTATAAATATATTTGTTATGTTTTAAATATTGATAGTATTAAAGCATAACTAATTTGTTAAGTTTTTTATATTTTCCTAACAGTTGAACCATAACCCTTGCCATTTAAATATCTCAAACATATTATGGTATATGTGTATGTAAGTAATATTATTGAAACATTTGGGTTGAATAATTGAAATCCTAATAAACTATACTCTTCTATGATTGACATCTAGTTGTTATTATGCAGTTGGAACGTCCCGGGGTTTTATTTTGCATTTATATCATGAAATTTATATTCTTATTGGTTTAATTCTTGTCCTACATCTAGACGGGAAAAATAATTCATTTGTGTTGTGTACTTTCGCATTACGTATACCCCAATACTAAATTCAAACATCAATCATTTAGGGACTAAAGAGCATAAAGGTGGCTAAAGTTTCTATAGATTAGCAAAATGTTGGCCCAGGTTTAAAAATAACAAATTGGTGGCCACATTTTACTCCCGCTTTTTAAAATAATGGCATCATTAACCTTGCGTTGTTAACTAAATGTAAGTACATTAAGGTTTTGTGTACTTTCGTGTTTGTGTACTTTCCATATCATGTTTTGGTAAAATTGAATATAAATTAGAAAAATATAAAAAATGAAAATATAAAATTTTAGGAAAGATTTGTAGGTGAAATTTTTACAAAATACATTAGGTGAATAATATTAAATCAGGTTTACATACCATATTGTGAAATCATGTATTACTATACAAATTAATATACATATGTTTATCATAAATATACTAATATCTATTATAATACTACTATTAAATATAAGTATATATGTATATGTCATGTCCTTTCGTATACGCAAAAGATAAGCTCAAACACCACACTAAATCTAAGTTGTGTACTTAAAATGTGAACACAAATACTAAATTTTTGTATTATTTTGTGTGTGTATTGTTATTCATTTAAAATTTTGTATTATTTCGTTTAATGTTATTCATTCTGTGTACAAAATTGCCGAGTCTACCTAAAGGTACAAGTAATTATGCCTTGGACATTTGTTAATAAAAGACACAAGTGAGTGACAGTGACAGAAATACATAAATACATGCAATCTCACTACTTTACAGTACAATACACGTGGAAGTTATTTTAACAACACAATACACGTGAAAGCAAAAAAGTTGCATTATACAATAGTTATCTCTAATTGTAGTTCTATGCCATTCCCCAAATGAGACCTCAAAATCTAATAATTTTGTCGTCCATACCCCCTTTAAGTAAAGAAAGGCGAAGGCAAATATTTTCAGTTTCCCATTAAGATTGCGATTGAGATTAGGTGTTTTGGACGATATCAAAGTAGTGGAGGAGCGAAAGCATTGTGATAATTAATAGCGGAGCAAAATTATGAAAAATGTGGTGGCTGAAAAGGAAACTGAGCAAGAAGGAGAGAGTTCCAAAAACGAAGGTATCTAAGAAAAATCTAGTTGCAATTTTGGTGCACGTTCCCTTCCTTTTTGCTAATTACTAACCAGATGAGTTAATGTTCAATGTTCATTTTTTTAATTACTAATCAATTAGATTTGTGTTCTTTGTTTGAATCATAGATGTTTATAGTTATATTGGTAGATCGAGTTATATATTTATCAAGATCTATGTGGTTATTACCTAGGAGATTATATAATTATTTAACTTGTATATCTTTCTCGTGCGTGTGTTTGTGCAAATTCAAACTTTGAGAAATTTGCTTTCCAAACGTAGGTAGTAGATTAAGATTTGGTGGCATATTGGTGGCATATTTACAGACACACGTACATTTAGTGGCAGGGCAACATACTGATGAGGGTGTGTCATGGTGTTCATTGAAAATATATTTGCCTTCGTAAAATAATTATAGACATATATTAGTGAATAAATCAACCCAAACATACCATTGCATGAGAGGGAAGATTTACGTTGTTCACCGGTATTTGTATGAAAGAAGATAAGAGAAGTTAAACAAAAAAATAGCGAGTGAACTTTTTTTTGCGTGCTTTTTAGTTTGGTGTAAGAAAGGGAGAGAGAGTAATGAAAACAAAGGACATGTCGGGTTTATTCATCAATTTATTGGAAAGGATGTTTGCAAATCACCCTATTTTAAAGCAGTTTCGCCCCGCACCATCCGTGTTTAGCGACCTGCTTCCCAGGATAAAACGAGATACTAGTATAATCGATAGATCGAATATACTCTCAGCGAACTTGAACTGAGCCCGAGAACTATCACCGGAATATTGAAAAAATTTAAGACTAAAGAGACCAAGAATGAAAGAGATGACTCTTATTTTCTTGACTTAATAAAACTGGTGCCCTAAGACTCTATTTATAAAGAGAGGCTTGAAAGGACTTGTTTTTCTTTTCGATGTGGTACATGGTATTTATAAGAAAAACTAAGGAATAGGTTTGTGCTACTCTCGATGTGGTACAAAACCACTTTTCATATTAAAAGGTAAAACTTTGGAATATCAGTTCTCATTCACCTTTTACTCATTTTGAGCGTGTTAATATGCGTTGGAATCCCCTCGAAGAGAAGAATACGTTCCAATAAATACACACCACTAACACATAATGTGTCTCACTCATATAGAGTCTCAAAATAATTCACAACTTAGTCTAAAATACTAAGTTTGTCCAACAGTTTATTCATCAATTTGTTGGAAAGGATGTTTGCAAATCACCCTATTTTAAGGAAGAAGGTTTTTTTTGAGAAAATTATAGGAATCCCAAAAAATTCATGTTAGGAACACGCTTCTGAAGGAAAATTCTGAAAATCCTCTTCCACTTTCTCTTCTTTTCTCTCTTTTTTCAAACTCCGGAGCACAGAGAGTATAGAAGTTATTTCCACAAATACCCCCAACTTGAATATTATGTTAGTACAAAATATGTACATATGTAATGCAACATAAAAAAATTGGAGCATAAAAGATAGAATTAGTCTAACCATATACGAGTAACTTTAACAAATCGTAGAAATTATAATTTGAACATCAGTTATGTATTAATTACATGTGATTTTTCTATTTTTTTTATTATTAATCTTTGAATTTGGTATTGTATTTATATTTACAACGTATGTATATTTATATTTGTCAGTTCGTTGTATTGTATTGAAATGTCATTTTATCACTTTGCGAATCTCCATCTAGCTCTTGACTAAAAAGTTAAGGACGGAGAACAAAGATGTTGCTCTAACAAAGTAATAGCGGATATTAAGAGATTTTCTCTCTTCTCAAACTAAAGTGCCCAATTGCACTCCTAACTAAACTTATATTATTTTTCAACTTTCTCAACTACACTCTCTTTCTCTCTCCACTTCCCTTTATACTCTTATGAATCTTAAATGTTTTAAATATTAAAAAATTAATTGAGGAGTCAATATGAAAAATGAACACATACTAAATCATTAAGTCAATAATTTATATTATTAATAAATAGTGAACTGAGAGTCTTTTGGAGGTGCTCTTATATGTTCTGTATCCAATATAATAGTCATTCATATGTGACCTCTTATCTTCTTAGTTCCATTTTCTTTTTGCCTACTATTACTTTTTAACTTTTATCCGGTTATTGCATTAATTTGTTATTTTTGTTATATGCTAATTTTTTTGGTTGCAGTGTTCAATCATTTTTTGTTATTTATATGATTCTTGAATTTTTGCTTTTATTGTGCGTATATTGGCATATTTCTGAATAAAATTTATATCAATTTCTAGAGTAAATGGATTCCACTATGCAACTTAAATACTGAATTAAACTTGGTTGTTCAAAATTGACCCACACAAGTATATGATTTATATGAGTAACATGTCGCTCCTATTATGTTAAAAGTTTGTTTGATCTAGGGGATCCTTGAAGCTGTAGGTGAGAATTGAAGTAGTCCCATTTCTGCTGTTCGTCATAGAATTTACTAATTTATTACTTGTGAATGGAAAGTTAAAGTAGGTGTTTCAAAATTTGATGTACATTTTATCTATAATATACCAGCCCTTTACATCATTATCTCTGCAACACAGAAAAAGATCTCAATACTGTTCTTATGAAAATAAAGAAGGAAAAAAAACGCTGATTTGCTACAGAAATTTATGGCTAACCCAGAACAGGATGTTTGGAATCATAATTTGCTATTATTTAAAATACTACACACGTTTTCAGTAGAATGAGACATTTGTTTATGTGTTTGTTTGTTGTTGTAACTTTAAGGTCTTTGATTATCTTTAAACATTTGTTATAAGTTTCACCTCTTTCCAGAATATCCTTGTAGAGGAGCTTGTCCAAGAGAATTGTTTGTTGCTTCACAGGGAGATTTGCTAGCTTGTTTTGTGGATAAATAACAGTTTAACCAATTTCCTGTCAAATTGTTTTGTCCGCAGAGTTTGGCAGGTCTGGTGCATTAACTTCATCACCCACTGGTTTTTTTGATCTTCCTGAAGATATGTCGGACAAGATCTTATTGAAAATGTCTCTAATCAGCATCTTGAACTTTAAGACTGTGTGCCGTTCTTCACGAAATGTTGTGAGATCTTTTGTCTCATCATCATCTAATAGTCAGGTCCATCTAGTACCGTGGATTTTGCTTCCTAGAAAACTAGAAGATAAAAGGAGAATCGGCTTCTCTACCTATGATGATCAAATGGTGTTTATGCGCACTAATGCACCCCCTGAATTTTATGATGGTTTATGTTTGGGAACCTCTCACGGATGGCTGGTGATGTTGGATAAAGATATAGAGCCATATCTCTTCAACCCTTTTTCATTTGAAAAAATCACATTACCAGAAATTTTTACTTTTCCAAATATTCAGTGTCTTTTTGGATCAGTTGGGAGTGGCTACTATATACACTACTATGAAAATCCTTATAAACACAGGCGGCGGATTAAGTCTGTGCAGGAATTAAGGACTAAATTTGTTTCTAAAGCTGTAGTTTCAGCGAACCCTTCTCACAACAATGGGAACTTCTTTGTGTTGATGATATCTGCATGGCGCAAGACTGGAGCAATACTTGCCTTTTGTTATTCTGGTGATGATGTATGGATGCAGCTAGGTGACCATGATGAATCCTACTGTGATGTTATATGCCATGATGATATGTTTTATGCTTTGAACTATCCAGACGAGATTGAAATTTGGGATGTCCATAATGGTTATCCTACAAAAAGAACAAGTATTGTTGCCAAGTACCCTCAGAAAGTTTTTGATACCAAGCGTTCTTTAAAATTCCGTGATTGTGATACAACCCGCAGTTACTTGGTGGAAGTGTCAGGGGATCTATTTCTTGTTGTGAGGTTTATTGGGGGGCTCGTCCGTAGTCATGAAACAAGTAAATTTGAATTGAGACATGAGACACTTTGTTTCCAAGTGTATAAGCTTGACACTAGTATAAAAAAGTGGGAAGAGGTGGAATCATTAGGTGATCTAGTGTATTTTGTAGGTGGAAATCAATCCAAGTCTCTTTTGGTCCCAGATAATTCAGCATACAAAGCAAATTCAATTTACTTTACGGATGATTATTGGGATATGATGTATTGGCGTAAAAATCATTATGATATTGGAGTCTATCACATGGAAGATAAAAGTATCGAGAAAACTCTTCGGTTTGATTGGCAGAATGAACCACCGCCTTTCTGGATTGACCCGGAATCTTTAGTACATTGATGATACAGAGCAGGTATGGCTACAATGTAATCTCCCTCTGCATTTTGTAAGGATGTATGAGCCAAATTCTCCCTTTTCAATTGAACTTTTTGCATTAAGAAAACAGTTGATATTATTCTTTTACTCCTGCCAACTTTTCGACAACGTCAAATTTTCTTTCATTTCTCTACATAATACTAGATTATGAAGTTTATGAAATTACTTTAGGAAATCTTATCCTTCTGTAATTTTGAAGTTTTAAACTATTAGGATATCTGCATAAAATTTGTATATCTGATTTCTGGGAAAAAAATTATGTTTCCTGGATCTCTTTAACTATCAAAGACATATTCAAGCAAAGCAAATGACCTGTTTTTTTTTCTCAGAAACACGTCTAATTTAGTTGGCTATTGCTTGAAGTTATTTTATTAATATAACATTCTTTTCTATATGTGAGATCATTTTTGTAACTAGCTTCCGGGTCCATGCAAGTGCGGAGGTTTATTAGCCTTTTTCTTTTGAGATGAAGCTATATTATTTAGTTCTTGATTCCAGGTAAAAGAAAATGTTCTCAACTTACAGAACAGCCAATTTTGTAATGATGGAGTCTAAATTGAATCGGTTGCTCGTCTTCTCAATTTACTCTCATTGAGGATTTTCAAGCACATGCCACATTTTGCTAGTAGTTTCCAATTTGCTGGACTGACGTCTACTTCTCATTTGCAGGTCTGGGAAAAGATTGATGTGTCTCACTATGATACTGCAAGTAGTTATGATGTACTGAATGCAGCAATGGCGCGGTATTATGGAGTTGGTCAATGGCTAGATGTTTCATATCTTACAGAATCTTCTGGACAAGCTCACTGCAACACACCCTTGTTCGAGGATTTGCTTTGATTGTACTACTGCTTTATTTGGTCTGAAGTCTAGAGATTGGTTATCAATGTTTTTATTAGTTAAAATGTTGTCATTCTAATAAATAAATTCTGGATGTGTATGTGTGCTTTTGGAGAATAAGGCCCATTTGGCTGTTTGGGCACTTAGAAACGAGCTTCTTACATGCAATTTTATAATAAACCAAAGTGGATGTTTGATTCAGTGGTTTGCTTGTTTATTGATGGGGACAAGTGAGGGACAGTATATAAGTCTTGCTGTTTTTCCTAATCAGAATCCTGGTCTGTTGCAGTGATATAGTTGTAAATGAATGGTTGCGGAAGCAGAAACTGAATCCTTCAGTTGCTGGAGATGTTCTGTTCCTATGAGCTTTTTAGCCTTATTTCTTATTTCGGTTTTTCCTGTGGTATGCTTGTGGGCATACACTAAGCACAAACTTCTATAATTTTAATTGTTTTGATTGGCCAACACTTCTTATTAATGGTGGACCTCCTGCGTTTACAACAAATACACCAACCAAATCACTCCAATTTTTATAAGTTATAGTACTTAACATGTAACATGTGTCCATGGGCACACACCACACAAACTTTTCTTATTTTAGGATAAAGAAGGTTAAATGTAACTTAAATTTCTATTTGCCAGAATTCATCTGTGCACAAAATAATTTTTGTTTTTTCTTATAAAAATTTAAATGTTATTCTTTTTGAAAGAAATAATTTGTGGAGTTGTTATGGATAAAAAATTAGGGTGTATTTAAAACTGTGTTTATTACTAGGGTTCGTGAGCTTCAAGACTCAATCTGCCTACTTTCGTGTCTCATGACTCAATCTGCCTTCACAAGATGCCTACGTACCTTGCTGTGTGCTAAGGATCAAGTCAAAAACGTAGTTCTGATTTGTGGGGTGAGACCCCTTATAGGCATGATATGCCGAATTGGATTAGGGTTAGGAGACTTGGCGAGTAAGTCTCAGATTTAGAATAGATTTTGGAGTCCTAGAATGTAGGAGATTGATCCCTTATATGAGGTTTCTTGGAGGCCAATCTCCAAGAAATTATACCCTTATTTGGAACTTCTACTAATTACGAAATTAATTAATATTCAGGGTTTTTAACCTTTTTAAATGAGTTTTATTTGCAACCCAAACAAGGTTTTAATTAATGCCACATTAATTATATAATCAAGATTTATTTTATCATCTATCATTTGACCCCCAACTTCTAGGAAATCGTATAGGATTTAGTAGAAGTTAAGCTTTTATTCCCTTGCAAGGTATCGCTTTTAACGTAAAGTGTGGAGCGACCTATACATTTACAACGATTTGCCTTATCCGAGGCTTCATGAAATTTTTTGGAATTTTCTTAATTTTCCATGCTCATTTTTTCACCTTATTCTTATTTTTTAGGAATTTTCTGGTATTTTTCCTTAATTTTCAGGATTTTTCCTTAATTTTCAGGATTTTTCCTTAATTTTTCAGAATTTTTTCTTAATTTTCTGGATTTTTCCTTAATTTTTTAAAAAAAAATCAAAAAAAAAATTATGCTAATTTCGACCAGGAATCTATATTTGGTAAGATCCTGGTCGAATTATGCTCTCATTTCTTCTACTTGTGAACTTTTCGGTCATAATGAATTTCTATCAGAATCCTGGCTGAATTTCGGTCAGGATTTTCCTTGGTCTAAATTCCTGACCGAGTTATGCTCTCATTATTCCAGGTCGTGAATTTTTCGACCAGGATATAATTCGACCAGAATTTTGGTCAGGATTTTTCTTTGACTTACTTCCTGACCGAATTATACTCCCATTATTCATGTTCGTGAGTTTTTCGATCAGGATGGAATTCGACCAGAATTTCGGTCAGGATTTTTCTTTAACTTACTTCCTGACCGAATTATGTTCCCTTTATTCCTGGTCGTGAGTTTTTCGACCATGATGGAATTCGACCAGGATGGAATTCGACCAGAATCCTGACCGAATTTTGGTCAGGATTTACACCTTGACTCAATTACTGACCGAATTAAGTACCTATAATTACTGGTCATGGATTTTTCGACCAGGAGGTTTTTCGACCAGGATTCAAATCATATTTTGGTCGAATTTGATCAAGATTCATTCGACTAGAATTGAACTTCAACCCCAATTGGGCTCTTTTGTGGGCCTCTTTTTGGGCCTATTACCTTTTGTTAAATTGGGCATTCTTTCTAGAATTCTCCAACCGGGCCATTAAACTGGGCTTTTGACGGGGTCTGTCAACTCGACCCCCTTTCTTTTTATTTTTCTTGACTTCTCCAGAATGTTCTGAAGTTTTCCAAATTACAATTTTATTTATCTTCTATTTATTTTTTATTCCTCAAGAATATCCTAGAAGCTTTTGAAATTGGGCCCAGGCTTTTGGGTTGGCTTTTGACCGGCTATTGTAATATCCGGGATATATCGTGTAATTATTTTTGATATTATTATGTGTGCCCAGTATCTATTCTGTGAATTAATTGTTAAGTGTTATCTGTACTTGAATATTCAAAAATAATATTAATTGAGTATTTTAATTTTTATATGTCCAAAATAAAATATAGATAATTGTCATATCTTCCTAATTATTTTTATGTTGATTTATGGATTTATAAGAATCATATGACATTTCTAAAATCTTTTTCCGGGTAATTAAAATCTATTTTATAAAAACGGAAACCAACCGACGTCAACCGTTGTTACGTTTTTGGAACCCGAAACTCTTCCGAGAACTCCTTCCTAACCTAATTGTAATATTCCGAGCATTTTTCATATTCCGACTTTTTCGATCCGGCTTACGGTTTGTCCTGCGCGGGTCCCGGCGCAACATTTTCGATACAATATTCGTTTCGGTAAATTAATAAAACCCGTATTTTCGATAAACGGGAGCTTTTTATTAAACTATCCCAATTATCACTTCGTAATACGTGTAACCAGGCGCTGAGACCAAGACCGCAGTACAAATTGTACTAATTTGGATAATTATCCCGAAAACCGATACCGTTTGGATCAGTTTTTACAGATAAACGTACTGTTTTATATCCGGAATGATCCAACGGGATACAAATTTTCCGTAATTATAAATAGCCTTTTACCGTATTTTATTTCGTATCAAAATCATTTACAGATAGTTAATTATATAATTTTCAGAGAAAAACCCTAATTACATAAAATGTTCTAAGAATCAAACAACAAAACGAAGGCGTTACCGATCTCTGTTTTTAAAGCTTGAGTAACCAAAACGAAGGATTTGAGGTGTTCTATCAGATTCTGAGCTTTATTTCACTGCAGAAATCAAGGGTATTTTTCTAAAAATTTATTTATTTTCGAATTTATTTTATTAAAAGTATGAATTTTTGTTCGGATGATTGTTTGCATGATTTGATGATTGCATGTTGTAGAGCTTGTTTTCCTGATGATTTTCATATGTCATACGTCTGATTTGGAGTTCAATAACATGCTCAAAAGTGGGTTTAATTTTCGAATTTCAAAATTAGGGTTTATAACCCGTATGAATGTTTTCAATTGAAATTTGGGGGTTTTTGATTCAGGGGTTATTAGCTGTTGATTTATAGTGGGTTGTGTTCCTTATAAAATTTGCAATCGATTGATATATAGCTCGTTAACAGAGGATGCTTGAATCGAAGGGAGATGTGTTTTAAAGATTTGCGATGTTCGCCGGAAACCGGCGATGTTCTTGGCCAATTTCTGGCCAGAACAGGGATGATTAGAATGTTTTGAATGCATGAACAAGTTCCTGGTGTTGTGTAGTATTAATCTGGAGGTGTTGGTGGGGTGAGGACGCCGGGATCGTCTTCTCCGGCCACCCCCGATTTTCCGGCGATTGAAACTGCAAAATTGCAGTTTAGTCCCTGTATTTTTGAAGATGGTGAAGTTTAGTCCCTGTAGTTTGCAAAGTTTTCAAAAAATAGGATTCCTGTTTATAAAATGTTTAAAAATCATATTTCCTATTTATTTTTATTATAAAAATTCATTTTTAATTTCTGAAAATTCTGAAAATTATTATTTTAATTCCGAAAATTATTTTTAATTCACAAATAAATCTGAATTAATTAGTTAATTAATTTCAGTTAATTTATAATTGATTAATTGGTCAATTAATTCAAAAATTAATTGATTAATTGATTTAATTAATTATTAATTGATTTTAATTAGTTATTTAATTAGATTTAATTATTTAAAAATGATTTAAAAATTCTGAAAAATATTTTCGAGCTTTAAAATATTATTCTAAATTATTTCCAAGGCTCGATAATTATTCTAAAATTATTTCGGAGCCAGAATGGGCCAACCGAACCCTGTTTATTAACCTAAAATTGATCCAACGACCCGTTTTAATTCCGAAAAATGTTTTAAAAATCATTTTAAATACCCGAAAGCATATTTATGACCCGAGACTTCTTTATAGATGATATGTCATTGATTACGTGATGTATTATGTGTTATACGTGACCTGTTGTTTGACTATCGGTCTATATATTCGGTGTTTACTTGGTTATTGCATAGATTTCAATCCGTTAATCGGATTTGGGTAAAATGAAGGGTAGATAAAAGTATGTGTTGAATAGAATCCTGTGAGTTGATGATTGATAGATGCTTATGATATGTGAGCAGAAGAGGCAAGGCGTAGGAAAGGGAAACAGGTAGTTGAGGAGTAAGACGATTGTGATTGAAAGCAAGTGCAGGATAGTAAGCTAATATCAGGCAAGTGTTCTGAACTTTCTCGAGATATTGTAATTCTTGATAGTCTTGTTGACATTGCAAGTGCTTTGAAGCACGGAAACCTAAATCCTAATTTCAGTTATTGTTCTTGAGCTATGAACCATATTCTTTCTAAGCCATTGATTATTGTATACCCAAACAAGAACCACAAATCTACGATACTACTCCACAAATACATACAAACTAAATACCAGACACTGAAATGAACTATTATATTCTCAACCCATGGTATCCTATGCTTTGAAAGCCTAAATCCTTGAAACCCTGAGATATTGATTCCTTTGTTATTCAATTCTTTCATTACCCAGCATTCAAGCTTTGAAAGTACCTTGTTGATCCTTACAAGGATTGAAACCCTTTCATTGTCAAACATTTATTGTTGTTAATGATTTCGGTTATTGTTTATATTTGCATATTCTGTTATTATGCTAGAATTGGATTGTTTTTATAAAATTGTGGACCAGATTCGTGGTCAGACCATATAATGGTCAAGTTAGGCCAATGTGTGCCTTGGATCCAGTAGTTAGAGCAATGTTGTGTGCCTTACTCGGGGTTAGTGCGTGACTGATCAGCAGCCTAACCTTGGTTTTTAAATTAAAAGTATAATATCCAATTCTAAATCATAATCCATTGTTCACTTGATATCATAACCATATTCACCTGATGATTATTATTCTCAGTTTTGTCATTGTGACTTGATGAGCTAGTTAGCTCATTTGTGCGATGTTGTTTATATTCTTTCCAGTTAAAAAGGAACCAGTTGGTAAAGAGGATCCCCAGTCCAGCGCGAGAGCTAGGGGTTCAGGTTGAGAAAACTGAGCTAGTAGGCTTCTTTTGGAATAATTTAAGTTTGTAAAAGTCTGTAATAATGTTTAATACTCAATTTGAGTTTGAAATAGTTGGGATTTGAACGGTTTGTAATTTATTAGTGTGTGTGGCTTGTGTGCATACTTTAACCTGTTGCGGTCCGTGGTGGTTGGTAAGTAGGGTCATTGCATATATTATTATTATCTTTATTATTGTTATAAGCAGGTTATAATTAAGTTGTGTGTGTGGACCCCAAACTTCTGACCCGGGTTTGGAGGGCGCCACAGCTATAGCCGGTTAACATTCTCCTTCTATCGGCCCAATGACCGGCTAGAAGTGCTATATATGTGTGGGGGGTGAAGTAAGATCACTTCACACTTCACTTTCACATTTTCAAATCTTCCTTCTCATTTTTCCTCTCCTAACCCCTAAAGTTTTTTTCGGTAGTCAGCTAATTTTTCCGGTCAGGATTTCTGGGTCTGTGCTTGAAGATCAATTGAATCTTCACCTTCTTCACCTTCTTCATCCAATTTCTAGTTACAAGCATTCATGCCATCTCCATCAATGGTGGATAAGAGTGTAGAGATGGCTACAAAAATTTCCTCAACTTTTAAAAGAGGTAACGAAATTCAAGTTCGTTCATCTTATATGTCTTTATTAGATATGATCAATGCTAGGGGAGACGAATACCCATCCGATGCTCACTTGGATTCTTCTATGACTGCAACAAATGGTATAATGTAGATGACATTAAACATCTTAACACAACTTATAATGTTCGTCCTCCTCTTAGGATAGTTCCTGTTGATGGTGGTGATCGTACATGCCATTGAAAAAGCGATACTCTTTTTATTTATGCAGATTCCCTTACCGCGGGGCTTAGGTTTCCCTTTCACAAGTTTATTCCTAGGTTGTTAGCTGACTTATAAATTAACCCTTGTCAGCTTCTACCTAAAGCTTGGAGGAATGTCCTATATTTTATGGGTCTTTGTCTTAGGCACGATTTTCCCCTTTCTGTAGCTGTTTTTAAAAAAATCTTTCAGTGTTATAACAGTGCCCAGACCTCTTGTGGTTGGGTTTACATCAAACAGAGACCCAAATATCCTCAAATTTTCAACAGTGCCTCCATCCCTGATAACAACCAGCATTGGAGGGACACTTTTGTTTGGTTGAGATGGGAGAACGGTGATTGGGCACACTCTTTAGCTCTTCCTTTGGTAAAGTTAGTGATGGTAGCCGCAAAACCCTTCGCCTATCAGATGAGGAAAATCTTATATATAGAAATCTTATAAAAGATGAGGGTAAGACCGCAAGTTGGACTTTGTTGGAAGAGTTTTCCCTGATTCATGTTGGACTTTCTTCAGTCATATTGCATGGTATTTCTCATACTCTTTATTTCCGTTTTCCCTTTTTTATATGTTATTAACATAACTTATTCTTTTTTTCTGCTTTCTTTTCAGCGGCTCAGGAAATAAACAACACCATTGTGTCGGTCGTTGAGGAAACGACCAGGATGAAGAAAACCCGGCTTGCAGGGCTTGACACTCGTAGGAAGGCTACTGAGCCCAGCTTCCTAGGGAAGCACAAAGAACCTGTGGTGGAGGCCTCCTCAGCTGGAACTGAGTCCACAGCCATTCCCGCTCCTCCCTCTACGGGTTCATTTCAACCTCTGTGGGGATTTCGTCAAGGGGACACCGTTGTTAGATCCACGAAGCATGCTTGAGATTGGTCCTACCATTCTATTACTCCTAAGGACTTTATGGATGTTGTGGGTGGTCAGGACCTAGAGCGAGATAAGCTCATGGGATCCCAATCCATTGTTTCAGTATGCCTTTTTCAAAATTTATTTAATCTCCTTTTTTTAAGCACTATTTATGCCTTGTCTCGTGATTGTTTTCATTTCAGAACAATGCTCAATTCCAGGCAGCTATTCGTCATGACGAATCTTAGAAGAAGGCTTCAGAGAAATCCGACAGGGCCTTAAGGAAGCAGAAAGTCAAACACACTGCTCTGGAGATGAAAATGAAGCACAAGGAAGAGGAACTCTCCGAGGACAACGCGGAGTTGGTGAAGCTTAAAGCTATGAATGACAGGATTATTGATGTATATTTGGATACAGATGAGTTTACTCAGTCTATGAGGGTCATAGATGACATGGTGTTTCCAGAGTTCTTTAGGACTGGTTGAGGATCGACCCTTGGGACTGTAAACGAAGCTTGCCCGGATATTAACCCTGTAGACTATCCTTGTCCAGACGATGAGCCCCTCCTTCAGAGGTTCCGTGCTCTTGTGGTGGTCTCCGAGGATGTCCCTCACACCGAGCTCATTCCTCCTCCTGTTTCATCTTCCAGGGCTGCTTTAGAGGAGTCAAGCTCTTTTTCTGGTGAGACCGACACTAAAGGGACAACCAGCGAGAGTGAGGGAGAGGATGGCATGCATGTTGAGGGTTCTCCACCTCACTGATATTTTTATTAAGCACTGCATAACTATTTATTTATTTGGAACTCGTGCTTTTATGCATTAAACTATTTATTGTCCTTCTTTTTATGCACTGAACTACTAAATTTATCATCCTTTATGCAGTTTTATTTGCCCATCACATTTAGAAACTTAATGCCACAACTGAAAACTTCATAAATTTCATAAATCCTTGGGATCCATCCCTTACATAGATTTTTGTAAATTAAACTCAAAATAAAAATCCTGTTAAACTGAAATACAAAATCCTAAGGAGCCAAAGGTCATGGTTTCTGTGAACCTTATTGCAAATAAGTAAACTCTCCTTTTCTAAGGAGCTATATATAATAAGTCTTCAGGTTTTGAGCATGCCAAGTCCTTGGTACTTCATTCCCATCCATAGTTTCCAACTTGTAGGATCCTCTTCCTTGAACACTTTTAACCTTGTATGGCTCTTCCCAATTTGGGGCGAGTTTCCCTTTATGCCCTACTACAGAGGCTTCCACCTTCCTTAAGACCAAATCTCCTTGCTTGAAAAATCTTTCTTGCAACCTCAGGTTGTAATAGAAAGAAGCTTTCTTTTGATATTCCACAATCTTTGCATGTGCTTCATCCCGCACTTCATCTATTAAATCGAGTGTTATCCTTTGTTCTTCCTCATTTTCTTCAGCATTGTATGCTTGGATATAATTTTAAAACCTCGTGCAAAATCATAGCAACCTTCAAAATTTTAATTTACAGTTAACATCTGATCAATATTTATTATTTTCTGAATATGCATATGTACACAAGAACTACTTACGATTTTAAGTTGGTTAAGATTGTCAAAATCAGGTTTGCCATGATTCCCCAACACCTGAAGAACTTCTTCTCTGGCACGAATTTGCCAGTTGGGGTGAACAGCAAGTAAAATTATGGTCCAGACAAGGATATTTGAGGTAGTTTCTTGGCCAGCAAAGTAGAAAAACTTGCATTCACCAATTACATCGTCCAAGCTCATTCCAACATTTCTCGATCCATTTTGAAGTTGATCACTGGAAATGGATTCCAACAATATCCTTAGCAAGTCATCAATACTACTTTCTCCTGCCTGCATTGCCTTGGTCTTTTTGCCAATAATATTTTTTAAGGATGATTGTATCATTTCATTTAGCTCCTTCATCTTCCTATTGTTCTTGGTTGGTAGAAATCTATAGATATTTATAAACAGTTACTATGTAAATGTGGAAAAGGACATGAGGAAAAAAAATGCTTCATTCGTATATTACAACCAAATGAGTAGTACCTCCATCCAGGAATGTACACTGACTGCAGAGACTTCATTACAAGCTCAATTTGTTGGCGTTAAATCTCAAATACCCTGCTTCCCTCCTTATAGTTACTTCCAAATGATGTGCGTGAAATCACATCGCTTGTTAATGTATGACCCTCCTTATAGCTACTTCCAAATGATGTTCGCGAAATCACATCGCTTGTTAATGTATGAAGATACGGTGCAATGTCCAATTCGCACCACCCATTTTTCTCTACCTTCTCCTCCCATTTGCTCACCAGTTCTGTGCAACTAATATACATTACTGGTAGCATTAGCTGCATCAAAATCAGGAAAATTAGCGTCTCAGTGTATTTTAATGTACAACAGTAGGGGTATCAGAAATTTTCACGACTGGAAATTTAATATATAATAACTTCTACTATTTTCTAAGAGCAAGTTCAAGAGTGTCCTAGTAGTTGCCTTATAAATATTATAAAATAGAGTGTCCTAGTAATTTATGACATTATTTGTATACATGAACTCCAACCTTCAACTTGTGAAGATGAAAAGCTGGGGTAAGAAGTTTCTTGTGTTGAGCCCACTGGTCCCCGTCTATGCTTTCCAGACTATGAGAAAACATTCTCACGATTGGAATTTGCTTAATCTTCTTGAATATGTTATTTTTGTTCATCACTTCTTTAATGAGCTCAGGATCTGTGATGAGCAACCTTGGAGCCGGCCCAAACCACATGAAACTATTTTTACCTGCAAGTTGTTAGAAATCAAACTCTCCATCAGGATATTAAATGAATAAAACAAAGCAATTGAAAATTATAAGTTAGAGAAATGGCAGCTGTACATGGGAGAAATAAAAGATGATTGTGCATGAGAAAAGAAGAAAATACAGCAGTTTTTCATGGTCAATAATAACAAGCTACAGGTCTTGGAATCATGTCCAAAAAATAAGGTAGTCTATTAACCTCAAGAAGATGTTATCCAGAAGGCTTGGTCAAAGAAAGAAACAGTAACTCCTGAAATTAAGGTGGGCACTGCAGAAAAATAAGAACAGCTTGAAAGGTGACAGTTGTTTTTGGTAGGCTGCACAGGAAAACATATAGCAACATATGTAAGCGATGACATAAGCATTTTAGAGCCTATAAATAGCAGTCCTACCAGTATTAGTAAAAAAAACACAAAAGTGAAATATTTGTAAGGAAAAAGAGCAGAAGCTCCGTGTCTTGTAAAGGGCTGTAGCCTGTATTATAAAATAGAGTCCTTGTGTTCCTATTAAGTAGAATAAAAGTATTGTTGAGTTTATTTTAAGTAATATTTTATTCTAAAGCTCATTACGTTTCCATTAAGTGGCATCAGAGCTAAGGTTCTGTTCATGAAAAATGGCAACGATGGTGCAACCAAATATTCCAAAATTGACGAGTACAAATTACGGGAAATGGAGTATTCAAATGAAGGTATTACTCGGTTCCTAAGATAATTGGGATATTGTCGAAAGCAGGTATGACGAGCCCACAGATGCAGTCGCTGAAGTAGCCCTGTCAAATGCTGAGAAGATGATTTTGAAAGAGACCCGGAAAAAAGATAAAAAGGCGTTATATACAATTATTCAAGGAGTTGACGAATCAACCTTTAAAAAAATTTCAAATGCAAAAATGGCGAACAACGCGTGGGAGATTCTACAGAAATCATTCCAGGGTGTCGAGAAAGTTAAAAAGGTTCGGCTCCAAGTACTACGTGGGGAGTTCGAAAATTTGAAGATGAAGAGTTCCGAAAATATTGGTGAATTTGTAACGCGTTTGAAAACGGTGACAAATGAGATGAAAAGAAATGGGGAAAGTCTCGATGATGTTCGAGTCATGGAAAAATTACTTCGTTCGTTGACGAGGAAATTTGATTACGTTGTTACTTCTATCGAGGAGTCAAAGGACTTGTCCATAATTTCTATTGATGAGCTCGTAGGTTCACTTCAAGCTCACGAGCAGCGGATGAACCAGTATGATGATGCAAGCCAGTTGGAAAAGGCGTTGCAAAGTAAGGTGTCCATTGGTGACAGTTCTGGCAGTAGTAGTTCTGCACATGGCAGAGCCGGCTTTAGAGGTGGCTACCGAGGTGGACAAGGACGTGGAAGGCAATCTTTCAATAGAGGCCAGAATTCTGAAGGTTTTCAATCATCTGGTCGTGGTCAAAATTTTAGAGGCCGAGGAAGAGGTGGATTTCAACGAGGTGACAAATCTCAATTTCAATGTTATAATTGTAATAAATTTGGTCACTTCAGTTATGAGTGTAGAGAACCAAAAGTGGAAGAAAGAAGTCACTTTACTGCAGCAAAAGAAGATAAAGATATTGGTTCTGCTATGTTTCTCACTTATAAAGGAGACGAGGAGAACAAGAAAAATATTTGATATCTTGACTCAGGAGCCAGCAATCACATGACTGGTCATAAAGATTTATTTATGGAGATAGATGAGACCATCTCTGGAGAAGTTACTTTTGGCGACTCGTCAAAAATTCCGGTCAAAGGAAAAGGTACAATTACGATTATGTCAAAGAATAATGAGAAAAAGTATATAAATGATGTTTATTATATACCTGCTTTGAAAAATAATATCATCAGTCTTGGCCAACTTGTGGAGAAAGGGTATACTATTCAAATGCGGGATAATTCTCTCATCATCGGAAATCAGGTTCGAGAATTAATTGCAGATGTGGAGATGTCAAAGAATCGCCTGTTCACACTTGATATGCAGACGAAAGTGCAGAAGTGCTTGAAATCAGTCATTAAAAATGACTCGTGGCTATGGCACTTGAGATATGGTCATTTGGGATTTTCTGGCTTGAAATTATTGTCAAAGACAAAGATGGTGGACGGTTTGCCAGAAATCAACGAACCAGAAAATTGTGTGAAGCGTGTGTCAAGGGGAAGCAACACAGACAAAGTTTTCCCGTTGGAAAATCATGGAGAGCCAGGAGGCCATTGGAGATAGTTCACACAGATATAGCTGGTCCATTTGATATTCCATCACTTGGAGGTAATAGGTATTACCTAACTTTTATTGATGATTTTAGCAGGAAAAGTTGGGTATATATCATCAAAGAAAAATTGGAGGCTCTTGATAAATTCAAGGAGTTCAAAGCACTTGCAGAAAAGCAAAGTGGTCAGTATCTGAAGACACTCAGATCAGATAGAGGAGGAGAGTATACTTCCAACTTGTTCAGAAGTTTTTGCAGAGCACATGGCATCAATCATCAGTTGACAACATCATATACTCCTCAACAAAATGGCGTTGCAGAAAGGAAGAACCGCACAATTCTTGACATGGCAAGGAGTATGGTAAAAGCAAAACACTTGCCAAGAACTTTCTGGGTGGAAGCTGTTCAATGTGCAGTTTATTTGTTGAATCGTTGTCCAACAAAAAGTGTCAGAAATAAAACTCCGAATGAAGCATGGAGTGGTAGCAAACCATCAGTTGGGCATCTCATAATTTTTGGATGTATTGCTTATGCCCATATTCCCGATCAGAAAAGAAGGAAGCTGGATGATAAAGGGGGAAAGTGTATTTTTACCGGATATGACAAAAGGAGCAAGGCGTACAGGCTCTATAATCCCCTTACAAAGAAAATCATTTCTCGAGATGTTGAGTTTGATGAATCAGATTATTGGAGATGGAGCGAGGAAGAAAGAAAAGTTGCTGGTTTATTTTTCAACGATGATGATGATGATGATGGCAATGACGGCCCCAATATAGAAGATGGTGGAGATGATGATACAACTCCTCCACAAAGTCCGAATCAACAAACTCCCGTATTAACACCATCAGATTCAAGTGGAAGCAGAAGTTCAGGGGGAGCAACTGGAAAAATGCGGAGTCTGGATGATATCTACGAAGCTACAAGTCCGGTATAAACAACCTTTGATTATTCATTATTTTGTTTAATGGCTGAATGTGATCCAGTTACATTCGAGGAAGCTTCTGAAGAAAGCAAATGGAACAAAGCCATGGATGAAGAAATTGGCGCAATCAAGAAGAATGATACATAGGAGCTCACAGATCTTCCAGAAGGACACAAAGCAATTGGTGTCAAATGGGTCTACAAGACCAAGACGAATCAGGATGGAGAAGCGGAGAAATACAAGGCGAGGCTAGTGGCTAAAGGCTACAAGCAACGATATGGCATTGACTATGATGAGGTGTTTGCTCCAGTTGCACGAGTTGACACCATCAGACTTCTTACAGTAATTTCCGCTCAAAATCAATGGAAGATTTTTCAGATGGACGTGAAGTCAGCATTCCTAAATGGTTATCTTGAAGAAGAAGTCTATATTGAGCAGCCTCTCGGATATGTTCAGAAAGGCCGGGAAAACAAAGTCTACAGACTGAAGAAAGCCTTATATGGTTTGAAGCAAGCTCCGCGAGCATGAAATATAAGGGTTGATGAATATTTTCAGAGAAATGGTTTCGTGAAGAGTCCATACGAGCATGCCTTCTACACGAAAACAAATTCAGGGGGAGATATTATGATCGTTTGCTTATGCGTGGACGACATGATCTTTACTGGAAACAATCCTGGTATGTTTGATGATTTTAAGAAAGTTATGACTAATGAATTTGAGATGACAGATATTGGTCAAATGTCATACTTTCTTGGAGTCGAGGTGAAGCAAAACAAAGACGGGATTTTTATGTCGCAGAAAAAATATGCGGAGCAGATTTTAAAGAAGTTCAGAATGGAGGAATGCAAGCCAATAAGCACACCAGCAGAACCGAGCATAAAGCTCATAGTTGATTCAACAAGGGAGTCAGTAAATTTGACATTGTTCAAAAGTTTGGTTGGAAGTCTGAGGTACCTAACTTTTACTCGTCCAGATATTATATATGCAGTTGGATTGGTTAGTAGGTACATGGAGAAATCGAAGCAAGATTACTTCATGGCAGCTAAAAGAATTTTGAGATACATTAAAGGTACACTTGGTCATGGATTATTTTATTCTCATTCTCAAAATGTAAAATTAGTTGGCTACTCAGATAGTGATTATGGTGGTGATTTGGATGACGGGAAAAGCACTTCTGGATATGCTTTTCATATTGGTTCAGCGATATTTTCGTGGTCTTCAAAGAAGCAACAAACAGTTGCTCTCTCAACATGTGAGGAAGAATACATCGCAGCAGCAGCATGCGCATGTCAGGCTATGTGGCTAGGCTACGTATTGGGCGAGTTAAATTTTGCAGAGGAAGTTCCGGTTAAAATTTACGTGGATAATAAATCCGCTATTTCTCTCGCAAAAAATCCAGTGTCACACAGTCGCAGCAAGCACATCAATATTAAGTATCATTTTCTTCACGAACAAGTGAATGAGAAAATTGTGGAGTTGGTGCACTGCAGGACTGAAGAAAATTTAGCGGATATTTTCACAAAACCATTGAAGCCGGATGTGTTTTACAAAATGAAAAACAAGCTCGAAATGCAAAGTCGAGTTTGAAGGGAAGTTTTAGAAATCAAACTCTCCATCAGGATATTAAATGAATAAAACAAAGCAATTGAAAATTATAAGTTAGAGAAATGGCAGTTGTACATGGGAGAAATAAAAGATGGTTGTGCATGAGAAAATAAGAAAATACAGCAGTTTTTTATGGTCAATAATAACAAGCTACAGGTCTTGGAATCATGTCCAAAAAATAAGGTAGGCTATTAACCTCAAGAAGATGTTATCCAGAAGGCTTGGTCAAAGAAAGAAACAGTAACTCCTGAAATTAAGGTGGGCGCTGCAGAAAAATAAGAACAGCTTGAAAGGTGACAGTTATTTTTGGTAGGCTGCATGGGAAAACATATAGCAACATATGTAAGCGATGACATAAGCATTTTAGAGCCTATAAATAGCAGTCCTACCTAGTAGAAAAAAAACACAAATGTGAAATATTTGTAAGGAAAAAGAGCAGAAGCTCCGTGTCTTGTAAAGGGCTGTAGCCTGTATTATAAAATAGTGTCCTTGTGTTCCTATTAAGTAGAATAAAAGTATTGTTGAGTTTATTTTAAGTAATATCTTATTCTAAAGCTCATTACGTTTCCATCACAAGTAATGTAGACAAGACTCGTAAGGTACATAACGCAAATAATTCGTTCATTTGTTTATATGAATACAAGTAATTAAGTGAACTTTATCTATTTAGTGAGCCTATGTAAATAATTCGTTCATTTGTTTATATGAATACAAGTAATTAAGTGAACTTTATCTATTTAGTGAGCCTTATCAAATTGGAGTTATGTTCGTTTTTTGTAAAGTCGGATACTGAATCATGGTTGCAGCCCTGCAGAAAAAGAAATGAAAATTTAATCTTAGTGGATGTTAGTGTTACCATATTTCTCGACAGTGTGATGGATGAACGGGCTTGCCCGTGCAACAGCATCATCGGATAGATTAATAGGCTTTGAAAGAGCATTCTTAACCAGAGCTGAGCTTTCTTTGGAATCTCCATACAAGAAGCGATAAGAGTTTCCATGAAGGCCTTGTTGTCTTAAGCACTTCTTTATCTTCCGCGGTTTCACCCATACCCAATTCAAGACTCTCCATGCCCATTCTACAAACAAAGCTAAAGCTAAACTCACTGCAATATTTTTGAAGCCTACTGTATCCATTACTTCCTAGCTAGTCTGTATATGCAGATGAAAATATGGAATGAAACAAAGAGTTGGAGTTTGTAGTTAAATTATTACTAGTAGGAATTGTTATAGAGGGGGAATCAAATATGTTAAAATAAGAATAAATTAAGTAGCTGTGCACCTTCAACTTGTGAAGATGAAAAGCTGGGGCAAGAAGTTTCTTGTGTTGAGCCCCCTGGTCCCCGTCTATGCTTGACAGACCATGAGCAAACATTCTCACAATTGGATTATGCTTAAGCTTCTGGAATATGTAGTTTTTACTCATTACTTCTTTAAGGAGCTCAGGATCTGTAATAAGCAACCTTGGAGCCAGCCCAAACCACATAAAACTATTTTTCCCTGCAAGTAATGTAAACTTTATTTGTTTATAGTTGGATCTTGAATCATGGTTGCAGCCCTACAGAAACAATGGGTAAAAGTTAGGTAGCCCTCGCTTCTTTCAAACAGACGGAAATACTGTGAACAATGATCTCCCCCTCCCCCCCAAGCAGAGGGTAAATCATGAGCATGTTCTGTTCTGACTTAATTATTACTGACTTGGCAATACATATCTTATAAGCGCATCAAGATCACTATAGTACCGTCCTTTTCCATCATTGCCCCAAACATTTTAGTCATGGTGAAGGAGCAAGATTATTGCTATTACTATTGTGCCTACTTGCAGTTTTAAGGTAAGTAAGATTGTCCAGACAAGGAGATCTAAGGAGATCTGAAAGCTTGATATGATTATTGAGCTTGATCTGGCCAAACAGACGGAAATACTGTGAACAACGATCTCCCCCCCCCCAAGCAGAGGGTAAATCATGAGCATGTTCTGTTCTGACTTAATTATTACTGACTTAGCAATACAGATCCTATAATAGCTCATCAAGATTACTCTAGTACCTCAAACTTGAGTGTAACCAAGCGTGCCCCGTGTTGTGGACCTTTTAGTTGAATAGTTATCACATTAGTTGTGGCATGCATATAGAAGGGGGCCTGAAATGAGAAGTGTTATAGCAAGAGCTAGTTTAGCTTCCTGCATCATAAAGTGTTGTCCAATGCATAATTTTGGTCTTCGTCCGAATGGAAAATAACCAAACAGGCTGCCTGGTTGTTTTTTGGCGCCTTGGACCGTCCTTTTCCATCATTTCCCATTTGCCCCAAGCATTTTAGTCATGGTGAAGGAGCAAGTTCAACCGAAAAACTTCTTTCCCAGACAGGATGCAACGTTAATCTTTCTAATGCAGTCATATTGTTTTTGTGGCCGACTGACTGTGCATCACCTGGTGGATATAACCTAAAGCCCTAGTGCAAGCTAATAGTCACTTGGCCAAATTAATTTCCAAAATTATTGCAATTACTATTGCGCCTATTTCGAAAAACTTAACGAACCTCTTCTCTGGCACGACTCTGCAAATTGTGGTGCTTGCCGAGTAAAATTATGGTCCAGACAAGGAGATTTGAGGTTGTTTCTTCGCCAGTAAAACTTGCATTCACTTTATCACACCGTCCAGGCCCATTCCAACATTTCTTGATCCATTTTGAAGTTGCTCACTGGCATTTGATTCCAGTTGATATCTCAACCAAGTCATCCCTATTACTTTAACTCATACTAAAATCACTGCAATGCTTTCTAACGTTACTGTATAATTAATTACTTCTCAAAAATTGCAGTTAAAATGAAGCAAAAAATTGTAGAATGTCCATATTTTCAAGTTATTGTTGTAAGCAACAGGAATAAATAATAACAGATTTCAAGATTTTTTAAATTGGCCTTTGAGCTTTCCTATATTAAAAAACACTTATTTAAATATCTTAGGTCAATAGTACTAAATTCAATAATTTATTGAAAGTTTCTTTGGCTTTTTATTATGGTTTTTTTCGCGCCAAGTTATGCGGCATGAATTTGTCGATTGACAGATCGGATCTTGGCACGGTGTGTATGTGCACATGTTAATCACTAAAAATCATAAAATTGGTTCATTTTAATTTTTGAAGATGTATATAGGGGGATTTATCATAGTCTTTAAAGAGTATGAGTCCTTATTATGTGTTACACCATAAAAAACCCCTATTTACAATGTTACGATTATGCTTAAAAAATAATTTAAATTTGTGTATTATTTGACAAAATAATAAATAATTATTACAATATATGAAAAAATTACAGTGTGAAATTAAATAAAAATAAAATTAGTTAAACCAACAAAATATAAATCTATTTATAAAATCAGAAAAATACTCCAATATCTTTAAGAATAAAATAATCGGGGTTAAAATATAAATAAATTTCGCAGGAGCTCAAGGATAAAATGACGACATATTGTCCGGAAGGAAGAAAATAAAATAGAGGATTTCTGATACTATAGATCAATCTTCTGCATGCAAAATTATTGTTCTTTTAAATTAAATGGAAGACGCCATTTTAATTGATCTTCTTTCTGATATCAGGCAATTGTTTTGGCTTCATCAATGGCTTTTTTACCAACCAAAGATCACTTCTTCTTTGCTTCAGGTAACCCTAAAACTTTTATGCATACATTGTTAGACTTAGGCGTCGCTTAGGGTTCCCGAAATGTAGAGCCCAAATTTTTTACCTTCCCTATATATGTACATACCGAAATTTTATAAAAATAGTTGATTACTTAGTTAGGATTATGGGACTGGAAGTTAGCGGTTTGGAATAAATTAGCTTAATGAACCATATTAGAGGTTTGACCAAAAAACTTCTAATCTTAATGTTTGATAGTTAGCATATGAATTGAACTAGCGGTTTGGACCTTATAAGCTAAGAGGGTGTATTCGATTGAGATTTTGAAGTATTGATAATAATCCATGGATTTACAAGTATTTCGTTGATTTTAAATGTTCGACAAAAAATATTGTAGAGTTTTTATGATTTTGTGAAGTTTTTACAAATCCATCAAAATCTCATGTATTTTGCTGAGATTTTGAAATCCTTATATGAATTAGTTGTTTCATTTAAGACATTTAAGTTCAATTCGCTAGTCAAAACAACCAATCTGTTTAAAGGATTTCTAAAGGATTATTAAAGGATTTTTAATGATTTTCAAATAGTTTTGAGATTTTGAAATACTTAAATGAAACTATTTGAAATCTAATTTTTAAGGATTGGTTGTTTTGACTAGCGAATTGAACTTTAAATGTTTTGAACTTATGGATTTAATAGATTTTAAATAATTTTTAAGGATTTTCAAATAATTTCATTCAAAACATTTAAGTTCAATTCGCTAGTCAAAACAGCTAATTCAATCCGGTTAGCTAACCGCTAATTAACGTTAACAATGTATCCCAAAAAAATTATTTTTATTAGTAATTTATTTCATATGAAAAATAATTTAAATTTATATTAAAGTACAAGTTAGAAACCAAAATTTTGAAAATTCAAAATTCGCACAGGCTCCCAATTTTTTTGCCACTCTCATGCTCTTACATACACATGTTTTACTAAATTTGCATACTTGACCCAGATTTCTGTAATCTTGAAACCTATTTGGGTTAATTCATATGGGTAGTTCCGTATGTGTTAATCTTCTTGGTAGGGGAAGGGAGAGGACTGTGTATAAAGTGTTGATTTTGTTTTACTTTTCTTGTGATTTTGACGTATTAATAATTAATACTTTTATGGATTGCTTGTTAAATATTTGTGTTTAAATAGTTCAAGATAATAATTACAAGAGCAATGCTAGATCTCTAAAAGATGTGCAAAAATTGTCCTCGATTTACACATGACATTGATTGACATATTATCATTTGAGAACTGGTTTGAGGCCTCTATCATAACAATTTAAACTCTAGATTATATGCTAATCTAAAGTGCTTATCGTAGAAGTAATGCAAGCACTATATCATATGACATTTGCAAAGATTTTATGTAATTATTTTATATACAACATCGGCCTATGTGTTATGTTATAATATATTATATGAGTAGAATTTGGAAAGAACTAGATACAGAAAATAAATGAGAACTGCTCTTCATTATATCACTTATGTTCACTAAGCTTGTTCATTATAGGATGCCTAGTACAAGTTACATCGCAATTAAGTGCTTAATTTATATCTCCTTTTAATGGAAGCAAAGCCCAATGTTACATTTATTATTACTATAATCTATTATATCTATTATAAGTGAACATGACTTTTCAATCTATTTAGTAAGTTACTAATATACCCTTCTAACCATATTAATCTAAAAAAATCTAAAAATATGCTCTCAATTGGAATTGAACCCATGACCTCTCACGCTTAGAGAAATTTTTTCCACATCCACAACCACTACACCAACACAACATTTGATACAATTTTTAAAATCATTAATGACATATCTTGAACATGGCTATTAAACATATTTCTTAATTACTTATATACCCTTTTTTACTAAACTACTTAGACACCCCTTTTCCCTAAAATATTTATATACCTTTTTTATTATATTAACGTATAAAAATGTCTTTCATTGGGATTAAACAGACCACATCATGAACAAATAAAAAACTGGATTTTAAAAAATGATTACAATATAATTGATATAATAAATTTGAAAAATAAATAATCTTTTAGAAACATTAAAAATATTATATATATCACATTTTAACTTTACATCAGTTATCCTATTAAACAATTAGATGAATTAGGATACAAATATTACTCAAGAATGTAACCACACAAAATTGAAACAACGATGGATGTTAACTTAAAGAAGTGTCTCCAAGTAATCGAACACGAGATTGTGGTGAAAATAAAGAAAGAGTTTATGATAAATGTAGTAAAAGTATGTACTTGTAAAAATTATTTTTTTTCTTGACATGTAGTTATAACTCATGCATGATCAAATCTTATTTAATCATGTACTTGCAGATAATCGTATTGGAGATTTCAGTTAAATAAAAAAGCGTATATAAAAATAAATGTTATATAAGTATGTAGCTAAAAGAATCAAACTTGAGATTGGTACAAAGTCAAAAATGTGACAACCTAGGTAAATCCCAAGCCTTTTTCGAAAACCGAGTAAAGTTCCAATCCGGGTCCGAAATAAGCCGAAACCTACTAACCCAAATGCAGCCAACTTAAGTAATTCACAAGACTACCACAAATCCCTAAAAGATCATGATTTATTCGCACACTTATTACAGTACTTTGTCTTATAAAATGAATAGAAATCCTATTTTTTTCGATGTGAGACTAGGGCATGTAGCTAAAAAGAATCAAACTTGAGATTGATACGAAGTCAAGATGTGATAACCTGGATAAATTTCATGCACTATTCGAGAAATGGGTCAAGTTACGATTCTGAGTCTGAAACTAGCCGAAACCTATTAGCCTAAATACAACCAACTTGGGTAATCCACGAGCATACCAAAGATCCCCAAAAATTATGATTTGTTGGCACACGTAGTACGGTATTTTGTCTTATAAAATGAATAAAAATCGTATTTTTATCAATGTGGGAGTGGGGTGTTATAAAAGAAGTAAAATTAATTAATGAATCTTGTTTAGTCATGTAGTTGTAAGGATTCGAACCTGCAAAATCAAAAAAGTGAAACCAAATTTGATCTTAGAAATCATTCAAAGTGGAATTTGTTTTTTAACAAAATTGATATATTACGTAACTAGATTATATTACAACATATAAGATCATGAAGACTAAACAAACATTTTATATAATTAAAATATACCTAGGACGGTAAAGCAAATTGAACAGGTACCAACTACTAACATTTAAATAAATCAAGATAGGTATACTAGATTGATATGAAAAGTCCATGTAACTATAAATCTTATCTAATTATATAATTGGAGATAATCGAACCTGAGATCATGTACTTACAAATTATAGAACTCGATATTTAGGTGAAATCAAAAAAAATATTTATGATAAATGTTGTTTAAATATGTAGCTAAAAAGATTCAAATTTGAGATTAGTGTAAAATCCAAGTAGGGAAAGTAATTAATAAATCTTATATTATCATTTAGTTGTAAGGAACTAAATTCGAGAATAGGGTGAAACCAAATAAACTGAAACTCAATTTGATGTTGAAGTACTATTAAAAGTGGATTTCGCTAACTAATAAAGACCATATATTACTTATCTTTATTAGATTATAAAACTAGGATTATAGAGTCTGAGCAAAAAATTTATAAAATTATTATAAAGCTATTTGAATTTTGAATTAACAACTAACATTTAAAAAATCGAGAATTATGGAACAGATTAATATAGAAAAGGTCTATTATTAAAAATATTAAAAAACATGAAATAAAATGTGGCCCGTGCTTTGCACAGGTTAATTCTAGTTATAATGTTCATTCAACATGATGCACTATGATCTTTGTGAGGTCTAAAATTACTAAATTCCTTATTAAAGAAAGTATCATGTGCATGACATTGAAGTGCTTTTAGATCTCATCTAGGTAGTACATTAAGAATCACTCGAATTACTTCCCATTTGATTGTGTAATTGTGAAGATTAAACTAACTATGGGTTACTAGAACATAATGTTACCCAATCACCTAGGTCATGCATATGATTAATGGAGTTACATAATAGTTGTTAAGTGCAAGCCCAATTACTAGCTATTCATTCTCCTAAATAAATTGAAAGGAAGGAGAGTAAAATCAGTCATTGTTTATAAGTAGCATTTGCTTATTTTTAAGGATATTAACAAGTATTTTAAAATAGAAAATGAGAACCAATATCTTTCTATCTCTTATACTTTAATCAAAATTATGCACCTTTAATGATAAAATATTACCAGTAAGAGCCAATTTAATATATTTTTAGTAAGGAGTGAATTAAACGATTGTTGAACTTGCTCTAAGTGTATTATCTTTTATTAAATACTAACAAAATTATATATCAAATAAAAAAATTATAAAACATACGTTTAAATCTTAATAAGAAATATTAAATTCAAATTAATTCTAATATATAAAAATTTATTTTGATTTTCTCATTTTTATCATATTTCTTATATGTAAATTAATATTTAAAATTTATTTATTATAAAAAAAATTAAATCCAAATTAAGTGTCATGGTACTAGCTTATATCATGTGCATATGTTACTTCTAATATTTTTACTTTATTTTTATATTTTCTTATCTTTTTTATTCTTATTTTGCTATAAACCTTATTGATAATGGATTTGTAACATAATTAATCCCGTTTAAAAAAGTTTTATAATAGTAGGTCTTAGAGATGTATTTAAACTAAATAGTTGTATATGTTTTAATTAGATTAGTTTTGTAAATGAGTTAGACCCGTTATAAGTTTTAAATGAGTTACTTAAAATATGTTTATGTTAAATTTTGGGCCCAGGTAGTAAACTTAAGTTTTAAAACCCAATTTGCATACAGGATAGACATCTTTTAATAGGTTTCAAGGAGGTGTTTACATTGCATCATGAGTAGAAAAACTATGAACGTGTTTGGAACTTAAGTCTTAAAACCCAGTATGGAATTAATTTAATACAACATTAAGATGTACAATTAATTTAGTAGAACATTAATTTAATTTTATCAAAGTATACAGACACGAAAGTATACAAAACCTTAATGTACTTACATTTAGTTAACGACGCAAGGTTAATGATGCCACTATTTTAAAGCGGGAGTAAAATTGAATATAAATTAGAAAAATATAAAAAATGAAAATCATCAATTAATTTAATACTTCATTAACATGTAAAATAAAATAGTATTGTACAAATCTTAAAAATTAATATTAGGTATCATTTTGAGTAAAGTTCTATGCAGACTGCTATTTCATCGGAGACATCAGAGACCACTCATTTTTATGCAATCAAAACACTATAAAATATATTATTTTATGAAGTATGTTCTACGAATATCACTAATTTATTAAAATTGTTGAAGATCTTTTAAGTTTAAAAAGTAGAATATGTATGTTCTGCAAACTGAACAAATGTTTTGCAAACTAAACATGTTTCGTAGAATAAACATTTTGTAATGTTATACATGCAGTACATAATGATATTTAAGATTTTAAATTAAATAATGATCTTTGCATAACATGATTCACCAAAATAATAAGTTTTGCAATGTTTTTATGCAAGATTTTATCTGCAGAACATAAGTGGTCTCTGAGGTCTCTAACAAAAAGGTGGTCTCCAAGAACTTTACTCTAGGTATTTTCGTTATGAAAATATAAAATAGATTGATAAGTATTTTTGTAAATATAATTGAAAAGAGAAAAAGAAATAAAGAGGAAATACTTGGCGTGTTTGAGAATTAACTCGGCAAGGGCGAGAATTATAGGGAAGAGAGAAAAAGTAAATGTGATAAATGTTGGATGGAAGAGTGTCACGTAAGCAATAAAATTAAGGGGGGACGCATGTGTATAGTTTAATTTTCTATAATGTCAATTTATTTATTAATGTTTATTTTTTATTTATATTATTTATTTATGTGTATAAATATATTTGTTATGTTTTAAATATTGATAGTACTAAAGCATAACTAAGTTGTTAATTTTTTTATATTTTCCCAACAGTTGAACCATAACCCTTGCCAGTTAAATATCTCAAACATATTATGGTATATGTGTATGTAAGTAATATTATTGGAACATTTGGGTTGAATAATTGAAGTCCTGATAAACTATACTTTTCTGTGATTGACATCTAGTTGTTCTTATGCAGTTGGAACGGGGTTTTATTTTGCGTTTATATCACTAAATTTATATTCTTATTGGTTTAATTCTTGTCCTACATCTAGACCGGTAAAAATAATGCATTTGTGTTGTGTACTTTCGCGTTACGTATACCCAATACTAAATTCAAACATAAATCATTTAGGGACGAAAGAGTATAAAGGTGGCTAAAGTTTCTATAGATTAACAAAATGTTGGCCCAGGTTTAAAAATAACAAATTGGTGGCCACATTTTACTCCCGCTTTTTATAATAATGGCATCATTAACCTTGTGTTGTTAATTAAATGTAAGTACATTAAGGTTTTGTGTACTTTCGTGTCTGTGTACTTTCCATGTCATGTTTTGGTAAAATTGAATATAAATTAGAAAAATATAAAAAATGAAAATATAAAATTTTAGGAAAGATTTGTAGGTGAAATTTTTACGGAATACATTAGGTGAATAATATTAAATCAGGTTTACATACAATATTGTGAAATCATGTATTATTATACAAATAAATATACATATTTATCATAAATATACTAATATCTATTATAATACTACTATTAAATATAAGTATAAATATATATATATGTCATGTCCTTTCGTATACGCAAAAGATAAGCTCAAACACCACACTAAATCTAAGTTGTGTACTTAAAATGTGAACACAAATACTAAATTTTTGTATTATTTTGTGTATTGTTATTCATTTAAAATTTTGTATTATTTCGTTTATTGTTATTCATTCTGTGTACAAAATTGCCAAGTCTACCTAAAGGTACAAGTAATTATGCCGACATTTGTTAATAAAAGACACAAGTGAGTGACAGTGACAGAAATACATGCAATGTCACTACTTTACAGTACAATACATGTGGAAGTTATTTTAACAACACAATACACGTGGAAGCGAAAAAGTTGCATTATACAATAGTTATCTCTAATTGTAGTTCTATGCCATTCCCGAAATGTGTCTTCAAAATCTAATAATTTTGTCATCCATACCCCTCTTTAAGTAAAGAAAGGCGAAGGCAAATATTTTCAGTTTTCCATTAAGATTGCAATTGAGATTAGGTGTTTTGGACGATATCAAAGTAGTGGAGGAGCGAAAGTGACTGAAAGCGAAAGCATTGTGATAATTAATAGCGGAGCAAAATTATGAAAAATGTGGTGGTTGAAAAGGAAACCGAGCAAGAAGGAGTGAGTTCCAATAACGAAGGTATCTAAGAAAAATCTAGTTGCAATTTTGGTGCACGTTCCCTTCCTTTTTGCTAATTACTAACCAGATGAGTTAATGTTCATTTTTTTTAATTACTAATCAATTAGATTTGTGTTCTTTGTTTGGATCATAGATGTTTATAGTTATATTGGTAGATCGGGTTATATATTTATCAAGATCTATGTGGTTATTACCTAGGAGATTATATAATTATTTAACTTGTATATCTTTCTCGTGCGTGTGTTTGTGCAAATTCAAACTTTGAGAAATTTGCTTTCCAAACGTAGGTAGTAGATTCAGATTTGGTGGCATATTTACAAACAGACACATATACATTTAGTGGCAGGGCAACATACTGATGAGGGTGTGTCATGGTGTTCATTGAAAATATATTTGCCTTCTTAAAATAATTATAGACATATATTAGTGAATAAATCAACCCAAACATACCATTGCATGAGAGGGAAGATTTACGTTGTTCACCGGTATTTGTATGAAAGAAGATAAGAGAAGATAAACAAAAAAAATAGCGAGTGAACTTTTTCTTGCGTGCTTTTTAGTTTGGTGTAAGAAAGGGAGAGAAAGTAATGAAAACAAAGGACATGTCGGGTTTATGTTATCAATCTTGTACGATAAAGACATTATTATATATATATTGAATATATAACTAATTCATAAGAACATTGCTAATTCTTAAATCACATAAGCATATAAGAATTAACAATTAAATTAGGAGAAGGGTTTGAGAAAACAAACAGAGATTGGATTTAATCTCGAGTCCAGAAAACTGTCTCCTTAAAGCAGTTTCGCCCCGCACCATCCGTGTTTAGCGACCTGCTTCCCAGGATAAAACGAGATACTAGTATAATCGATAGATCGAATATATTCTCAGCGAACTTGAACTGAGCCCGAGAACTATCACCGGAATATTGAAAAAATTTAAGACTAAAGAGACCAAGAATGAAAGAGATGACTCTTATTTTCTTGACTTAATAAAACTGGTGCCCTAAGACTCTATTTATAAAGAGAGGCTTGAAAGGACTTGTTTTTCTTTTCGATGTGGTACATGGTATTTATAAGAAAAACTAAGGAATAGGTTTGTGCTACTCTCGATGTGGTACAAAACCACTTTTCATATTAAAAGGTAAAACTTTGGAATATCAGTTCTCATTCACCTTTTACTCATTTTGAGCGTGTTAATATGCGTTGGAATCCCCTCGAAGAGAAGAATACGTTCCAATAAATACACACCACTAACACATAATGTGTCTCACTCATATAGAGACTCAAAATGATTCACAACTTAGTCTAAAATACTAAGTTTGTCCAACAATCCCCCACAAATGAGATTGATGGTCCAGTAGCATGCACCACATAGACACCACATAGACAGACAGACGCGGAGCTTGACTTGGTGATAGTTCCGGCGGTCAGATATAGCATACGATAGGTAGAGAATGCTCCTTGAACCTTCGCTCGAATAAGTATATCGACTTTACTGGTAGACAGTATGACGCGATGTCCTTGAACTGTTCGACCGTTTGTGTAAACGATGACATGCTCATCACTATATCTTTCCTGACTCATTCAGTTCTCATGATTATGTCCATTTTGGCCCTGGAACATCGTCCTGGTTCTGCAAGAGTTTCTAAAGAATTGTGCCTCGCAATTCTCCTTTGAAGCGGCCATACTTCTCTCTTACATAGGTGATCTTTATCTTATAGAGTAACCCGCGTTTACTCAACCGAATATTATGTATTCAAGCTTGAAATCCTTGTATTCGTCAAAGATCATTAAAAGCATAAAGCTTAACCTCGTACCCTACGGGTCTCACTATTTCATCATCATAGAAATAGGCCAGGGGTTACCCCCACAGTGATTTGGTCATCATGATTTAGTTGTCCCATTGAACCGAGTTCTTGGGATCTCCAGTCAGCAAGGTTGGGTGTCCACCATGACGCCGTTAAGCAATAGGCAAGGCTCATTCCTCTCGATGATTTGACAACTATCTCTCGGTCTAACTAGATTCCCTTGTCTTAAACAGATTCACTCAGTTTAACCATCTGGTCAGTGGATCCAAACATTATCATTTGACTTTACATAGTCAATCATGATAATTCTCGTTGAGAATAGTTGTTTAATGGTATTATGTCCTCATCATAGATGTGAGACATACCATTTCATACACAATAATGTGATCTCCCAATTTGCATATTGATTACACGATATATGCATATTGAAGACACGTTTTCCTTGTCATTTAGGAATATCCTTACAAAGTGGCTACTCAGCCTTTTAACTGCATTTATTTTATGCACCAGACTCGTATTCCATCATGAATCGAGCTAAGTTTAGGATTTCCATGACACGACTGCTAAGTGTGAAATGTATTCTCGAATGACTTTTAAGTTCTTAAAGTCAAATATCTAATTTACATACTATATTCACATAGTACAATTAGATATCTTTCGTATTGCAGCCCAAGCTCACGAGCACATATCATACACCTTAAATCTCATTGCAATCACTTCCAAGTGACCAATTTCCATTGTACTCGTGCATCTACCCAGTTTACCAACTGTATAGCCTATGTCTAATTTTGTACAATTTTAAAAAGTACAACAGACTTGCAATCCTTCTTGAGAGATCCTTGTTCATCTACGCTTGGATAAATATAAATCCATTCCAGCTATGACAACTTTAGCTTCGTTGATCTCTTCAAAATTCACATCACCAACATGTGACATGTATCATCTAAAACTTTTAAAGTCACGAAGATTGTAATCTTCAAATAAAACTTTTCAATCTCATCAAGATTTTCAGAGATGATCCTCTTGTCATTACTTCTCGTAATGATCAGATCACTCACATGCAATCAATTATGACTTGCATATCATGTGTAAATAACACATGCACGCTTGTCAATTCTCTGATTTTGAATCAGTTTGACATCTCATATTGACATATTTCACATTTATGAAATAACTTTACTAGTTATTACTTAAGGCTTCACTTGTTATTGATATTACCAGCTTTTAGCGTCCCAAAAACCAGCAATTTCAGTTTGCATCATTACCGAGTTTAATCGTCCTTAAACTGGCAATCCTTATTCACATAGCAACCAATTTTGAGCGTCCTCAAAATGGCAACCATGTCATTTATTTGAAGCCATTGCTTATCATAGCGATATCAAATTTAATATGCCATTATTTCGTGTCAATGTTATTTCACTCAACATGATCACCGAAAATACAGATTTTCTACTCTTGATTTATCTAGAGCAACCCTCGGGTTCACGTAAATAGATATTTCTCCAAATATCTATTTAGAAAGACCACCTCAATGTTCATTGATGCACTTTTAGATTTCACAATACGATAATTTTAGTATCATCTTAATGAACATTATTCTCAAAACTCGAGAATATTACATAAATTATATAAGGTCATCACTTTCGACTGTAATATTTTTTGTATCAGTCTGACCTTATACTTCCTTCAGACCCAGATATATTTTCCCAATTTAAAAATTCATTTGGGTCCTAATGCTTCTATCTCGTAAGAAGATCTATATATTTTTTAAACAAGATTCTGTCAAACAGAACCACTCTCTCTATTTCTTAACATCCTTTCCCCCACAAAGGACATAGAGAGAACATGCACAATCCATTTTCTAGTACACGTGCTAGAAAATCTTGATTTATTGACTCTCAGTAATAGTCAAATTTTCTCTTGATATATTCACTTATCAAGAAATTATACGAGAAGCGCATTGCTTCTATTAAATTTACGAGTTCACCTTCAAGCAAATTATCAAGACATTCGGGACTAGCAATTATCCAAGTCTTTTGCTCTCTGCAGGTTCATCCTCACATTCATCCAATAACTCGTAAGTTCATTTAGATGACTTTTAATTACAGATCTACTAGGATCTACTAGCTTATCGCATAAGCATTCCTAAACTCTGTAATAGTATTCTTACGAATCTCAAAAATTAGATTCATATATCGGATATTATTAGACTCAACCATTGTCTATGTATCCATCCAAAATATCTCAATTGATTTTGGATCTCATGCTACCAACAGAGGTATTGGTATCAAGTTTCGAGATACCCCCACATTTCAATTATTTTCAAGAATATTTCATTACATTCCACTATTCATAGAAAATTCAATAATTTTCTATTTTAGATACCCACAATTTTAATATTTTACAGAATGTCAGAAAATATTCCAAAACTAATAGGAAATTTAATTATTTCCTTATGTGGTATCATGTTTAAGGAACGATTAGCCCTTCGTAACTAATATCCTCAAATTCAGTGATAGTCTGAGCTGATCACAATCGTTTTGCATCTCTCTCAGAGCGCAACTCAAGCCTGCATCTACTCCATTTATTTAATGCGAGTAAGGTGCAACGACCTCATGAATATTCACGTTGCAAACAGAATTTGCCCGGTGATTATTCATCATCAAATTTATTCACTACCATCTTAATTATCTATATTAAGTTGGATTTACCCTTGAGTTTATAGAGCACACATCTCTCTATTTAGCTTCAATATTGACTCGACTACGAGTACGAGTGGTAAATGTTTTACTATCAAACCAGACAGTAAACACGTATCGTGTCACTACCTCTCATCTGAGCAGGTTTTACGTCATTCATTAAAACCTATAAGATTTTAATATCATGTTTAAAGAACTTCCCGTGGTTCTTATCATTAAAAATTCAATTACCGAATTTCTCTAAAATATTTACATGGTTCACACGAACCTACTTTTCTGGCTCACCTACTGGTACAACCATAAATGGCCCAAGGAAGAACATAAATCTTCAATAACCCCACATTCAGTGATCCTTGATCAACTGATGCGTTAGGGTTAACAACTTTTCGGATTCTCTCCGAAGTTTAGCATAACTACTGAGATCAATATTCGCCGTATTAAGTATCATATGGATCACTATAATAGGCTCGTGTGTCACTGCCGCAGCAGACCGACACCAACACGTGAAATTACTATTTAACTGGAGGAAAAATCCAACCAGAAAAATATAATTTATGTGCCGACCCATAACCTGTACTCCAGGCCCATTAGGTTTTTTAATGTGGAGAATCCTGAGCAATTGTAAATCTGGTTCACTTCAGCTGCCCACCTCGTCACATTATTTAACAACAAACATGTTACTGCATTCTATCCAGTATTACAAATTTGTGATATAACTCCATTATTAAAGATTAAACAATAATAATTGATGCCTTATCATCACTCAACAATGATTAAAAAATTAATCACCAAATAATCAAGTTCCATCATGAAGGGTCACATTTATGTAGCCATATCATTTAATTGCATAGCAATATCATGTTATGAACTTGCAAACACGCATGAAAACTATAGCATATACGATTCTTGTATCAGTGTACTAATAATTCCAAAATCAATTCAGAATTAAAAAATCAATCACCATGTTAACAAAACATAATAAGCTATCCATTAATAGCGAAAATATGGACGAATTATAAATTTGGGTTTAATCTACCAATTTATAATGATCAACCCGAGAGAGATGTCACCAAATATGTCCACTTGAATATAAGTTGATCATAAATCAATAACCGTTAAAGCATCAATAGCCTTATAAGAAACCAATTATCCAACAACTTTGTGCTTACTTTTGCCTCGTACCTGTTATGCTTAAACAAAGCACCACTTAAAATCAAATTTATATTAATTTCAAGCACATGACAACAAGTGATCAAAGAAATTAACGCACTAAATTTAATTTAATTAATGAGGCAAATAATGGCCACTCATATACCCATAAATAAATCCAATTTAAACAATCAAATTGACCTTTGCGTCTACTCACAAGAAAGTATGAAAATTGAAGAAAACTGCTTTAAGATTGTTATCAATCTTGTACGATAAAGACATTATTATATATATATTGAATATATAACTAATTCATAAGAACATTGCTAATTCTTAAATCACATAAGCATATAAGAATTAACAATTAAATTAGGAGAAGGGTTTGAGAAAACAAACAGAGATTGGATTTAATCTCGAGTCCAGAAAACTGTCTCCTTAAAGCAGTTTCGCCCCGCACCATCCGTGTTTAGCGACCTGCTTCCCAGGATAAAACGAGATACTAGTATAATCGATAGATCGAATATACTCTCAGCGAACTTGAACTGAGCCCGAGAACTATCACCGGAATATTGAAAAAATTTAAGACTAAAGAGACCAAGAATGAAAGAGATGACTCTTATTTTCTTGACTTAATAAAACTGGTGCCCTAAGACTCTATTTATAAAGAGAGGCTTGAAAGGACTTGTTTTTCTTTTCGATGTGGTACATGGTATTTATAAGAAAAACTAAGGAATAGGTTTGTGCTACTCTCGATGTGGTACAAAACCACTTTTCATATTAAAAGGTAAAACTTTGGAATATCAGTTCTCATTCACCTTTTACTCATTTTGAGCGTGTTAATATGCGTTGGAATCCCCTCGAAGAGAAGAATACGTTCCAATAAATACACACCACTAACACATAATGTGTCTCACTCATATAGAGTCTCAAAATGATTCACAACTTAGTCTAAAATACTAAGTTTGTCCAACAGTTTATTCATCAATTTGTTGGAAAGGATGTTTGCAAATCACCCTATTTTAAGGAAGAAGGTTTTTTTTGAGAAAATTATAGGAATCCCAAAAAATTCATGTTAGGAACACGCTTCTGAAGGAAAATTCTGAAAATCCTCTTCCACTTTCTCTTCTTTTCTCTCTTTTTTCAAACTCCGGAGCACAGAGAGTATAGAAGTTATTTCCACAAATACCCCCAACTTGAATATTATGTTAGTACAAAATATGTACATATGTAATGCAACATAAAAAAATTGGAGCATAAAAGATAGAATTAGTCTAACCATATAACCATATACGAGTAACTTTAACAAATCGTAGAAATTATAATTTGAACATCAGTTATGTATTAATTACATGTGATTTTTCTATTTTTTTTATTATTAATCTTTGAATTTGGTATTGTATTTATATTTACAACGTATGTATATTTATATTTGTCAGTTCGTTGTATTGTATTGAAATGTCATTTTATCACTTTGAGAATCTCCATCTAGCTCTTGACTAAAAAGTTAAGGACGGAGAACAAAGATGTTGCTCTAACAAAGTAATAGCGGATATTAAGAGATTTTCTCTCTTCTCAAACTAAAGTGCCCAATTGCACTCCTAACTAAAGTTATATTATTTTTCAACTTTCTCAACTACACTCTCTTTCTCTCTCCACTTCCCTTTATACTCTTATGAATCTTAAATGTTTTAAATATTAAAAAATTAATTGAGGAGTCAATATGAATATTGAACACATACTAAATCATTAAGTCAATAATTTATATTATTAATAAATAGTGAACTGAGAGTCTTTTGGAGGGTCATTCATATGTGACCTCTTATCTTCTTAGTTCCATTTTCTTTTTGCCTACTATTACTTTTTAACTTTTATCCAGTTATTGCATTAATTTGTTATTTTTGTTATATGCTAATTTTTTTGGTTGCAGTGTTCAATCATTTTTTGTTATTTATATGATTCTTGAATTTTTGCTTTTATTGTGCGTATATTGGCATATTTCTGAATAAAATTTATATCAATTTCTAGAGTAAATGGATTCCACTATGCAACTTAAATACTGAATTAAACTTGGTTGTTCAAAATTGACCCACACAAGTATATGATTTATATGAGTAACATGTCGCTCCTATTATGTTAAAAGTTTGTTTGATCTAGGGGATCCTTGAAGCTGTAGGTGAGAATTGAAGTAGTCCCATTTCTGCTGTTCGTCATAGAATTTACTAATTTATTACTTGTGAATGGAAAGTTAAAGTAGGTGTTTCAAAATTTGATGTACATTTTATCTATAATATACCAGCCCTTTACATCATTATCTCTGCAACACAGAAAAAGATCTCAATACTGTTCTTATGAAAATAAAGAAGGAAAAAAAACGCTGATTTGCTACAGAAATTTATGGCTAACCCAGAACAGGATGTTTGGAATCATAATTTGCTATTATTTAAAATACTACACACGTTTTCAGTAGAATGAGACATTTGTTTATGTGTTTGTTTGTTGTTGTAACTTTAAGGTCTTTGATTATCTTTAAACATTTGTTATAAGTTTCACCTCTTTCCAGAATATCCTTGTAGAGGAGCTTGTCCAAGAGAATTGTTTGTTGCTTCACAGGGAGATTTGCTAGCTTGTTTTGTGGATAAATAACAGTTTAACCAATTTCCTGTCAAATTGTTTTGTCCGCAGAGTTTGGCAGGTCTGGTGCATTAACTTCATCACCCACTGGTTTTTTTGATCTTCCTGAAGATATGTCGGACAAGATCTTATTGAAAATGTCTCTAATCAGCATCTTGAACTTTAAGACTGTGTGCCGTTCTTCACGAAATGTTGTGAGATCTTTTGTCTCATCATCATCTAATAGTCAGGTCCATCTAGTACCGTGGATTTTGCTTCCTAGAAAACTAGAAGATAAAAGGAGAATCGGCTTCTCTACCTATGATGATCAAATGGTGTTTATGCGCACTAATGCACCCCCTGAATTTTATGATGGTTTATGTTTGGGAACCTCTCACGGATGGCTGGTGATGTTGGATAAAGATATAGAGCCATATCTCTTCAACCCTTTTTCATTTGAAAAAATCACATTACCAGAAATTTTTACTTTTCCAAATATTCAGTGTCTTTTTGGATCAGTTGGGAGTGGCTACTATATACACTACTATGAAAATCCTTATAAACACAGGCGGCGGATTAAGTCTGTGCAGGAATTAAGGACTAAATTTGTTTCTAAAGCTGTAGTTTCAGCGAACCCTTCTCACAACAATGGGAACTTCTTTGTGTTGATGATATCTGCATGGCGCAAGACTGGAGCAATACTTGCCTTTTGTTATTCTGGTGATGATGTATGGATGCAGCTAGGTGACCATGATGAATCCTACTGTGATGTTATATGCCATGATGATATGTTTTATGCTTTGAACTATCCAGACGAGATTGAAATTTGGGATGTCCATAATGGTTATCCTACAAAAAGAACAAGTATTGTTGCCAAGTACCCTCAGAAAGTTTTTGATACCAAGCGTTCTTTAAAATTCCGTGATTGTGATACAACCCGCAGTTACTTGGTGGAAGTGTCAGGGGATCTATTTCTTGTTGTGAGGTTTATTGGGGGGCTCGTCCGTAGTCATGAAACAAGTAAATTTGAATTGAGACATGAGACACTTTGTTTCCAAGTGTATAAGCTTGACACTAGTATAAAAAAGTGGGAAGAGGTGGAATCATTAGGTGATCTAGTGTATTTTGTAGGTGGAAATCAATCCAAGTCTCTTTTGGTCCCAGATAATTCAGCATACAAAGCAAATTCAATTTACTTTACGGATGATTATTGGGATATGATGTATTGGCGTAAAAATCATTATGATATTGGAGTCTATCACATGGAAGATAAAAGTATCGAGAAAACTCTTCGGTTTGATTGGCAGAATGAACCACCGCCTTTCTGGATTGACCCGGAATCTTTAGTACATTGATGATACAGAGCAGGTATGGCTACAATGTAATCTCCCTCTGCATTTTGTAAGGATGTATGAGCCAAATTCTCCCTTTTCAATTGAACTTTTTGCATTAAGAAAACAGTTGATATTATTCTTTTACTCCTGCCAACTTTTCGACAACGTCAAATTTTCTTTCATTTCTCTACATAATACTAGATTATGAAGTTTATGAAATTACTTTAGGAAATCTTATCCTTCTGTAATTTTGAAGTTTTAAACTATTAGGATATCTGCATAAAATTTGTATATCTGATTTCTGGGAAAAAAATTATGTTTCCTGGATCTCTTTAACTATCAAAGACATATTCAAGCAAAGCAAATGACCTGTTTTTTTTTCTCAGAAACACGTCTAATTTAGTTGGCTATTGCTTGAAGTTATTTTATTAATATAACATTCTTTTCTATATGTGAGATCATTTTTGTAACTAGCTTCCGGGTCCATGCAAGTGCGGAGGTTTATTAGCCTTTTTCTTTTGAGATGAAGCTATATTATTTAGTTCTTGATTCCAGGTAAAAGAAAACGTTCTCAACTTACAGAACAGCCAATTTTGTAATGATGGAGTCTAAATTGAATCGGTTGCTCGTCTTCTCAATTTACTCTCATTGAGGATTTTCAAGCACATGCCACATTTTGCTTGTAGTTTCCAATTTGCTGGACTGACGTCTACTTCTCATTTGCAGGTCTGGGAAAAGATTGATGTGTCTCACTATGATACTGCAAGTAGTTATGATGTACTGAATGCAGCAATGGCGCGGTATTATGGAGTTGGTCAATGGCTAGATGTTTCATATCTTACAGAATCTTCTGGACAAGCTCACTGCAACACACCCTTGTTCGAGGATTTGCTTTGATTGTACTACTGCTTTATTTGGTCTGAAGTCTAGAGATTGGTTATCAATGTTTTTATTAGTTAAAATGTTGTCATTCTAATAAATAAATTCTGGATGTGTATGTGTGTTTTTGGAGAAATAAGCCCCTTTTGGTTGTTTGGGCACTTAGAAACGAGCTTGTTACATGCAATTTTATAATAAACCAAAGTGGATGTTTGATTCAGTGGTTTGCTTGTTTATTGATGGGGACAAGTGAGGGATAGTATATAAGTCTTGCTGTTTTTCCTAATCAGAATCCTGGTCTGTTTCAGTGATATAGTTGTAAATGAATGGTTGCGGAAGCAGAAACTGAATCCTTCAGTTGCTGGAGATGTTCTGTTCCTATGAGCTTTTTAGCCTTATTTCTTATTTCGGTTTTTCCTGTGGTATGCTTGTGGGCATACACTAAGCACAAACTTCTATAATTTTAATTGTTTTGATTGACCAACACTTCTTATTAATGGTGGACCTCCTGCGTTTACAACAAATACACCAACCAAATCACTCCAATTTTTATAAGTTGTAGTACTTAACATGTAACATGTGTCCATGGGCACACACCACACAAACTTTTCTTATTTTAGGATAAAGAAGGTTAAATGTAACTTAAATTTCTATTTGCCAGAATTCATCTGTGCACAAAATAATTTTTGTTTTTTCTTATAAAAATTTAAATGTTATTCTTTTTGAAAGAAATAATTTGTGGAGTTGTTATGGATAAAAAATTAGGGTGTATTTAAAACTGTGTTTATTATTAGGGTTCGTGAGCTTCAAGACTCTATTTGACTACTTTCGTGTCTCATGACTCAATCTGCCTTCACAAGATGCCTACGTATCTTGCTGTGTGCTAAGGATCAAGTCAAAAACGTAGTTCTGATTTGTGGGGTGAGACCCCTTATAGGCATGATATGCCGAATTGGATTAGGGTTAGGAGACTTGGCGGGTAAGTCTCAGATTTAGAATAGACTTTGGAGTCCTAGAATGTAGGAGATTGATCCCTTATATGAGGTTTCTTGGAGGCCAATCTCCAAGAAATTATACCCTTATTTGGAACTTCTACTAATTACGAAATTAATTAATATTCAGGGTTTTTAACCTTTTTAAATGAGTTTTATTTGCAACCCAAACAAGGTTTTACTTAATGCCATATTAATTATATAATCAGGATTTATTTTATCATCTATCATTTGCCCCCCAACTTCTAGGAAATCGTATAGGATTTAGTAGAAGTTAAGCTTTTATTCCCTTGCAAGGTATCGCTTTTAACGTAAAGTGTGGAGCGATCTATACATTTACAACGATTTGCCTTATCCGAGGCTTCATGAAATTTTCTGGAATTTTCTTAATTTTCCATGCTCATTTTCTCACCTTATTCTTATTTTTTAGAAATTTTCTGATATTTTTCCTTAATTTTCAGGATTTTTCCTTAATTTTCAGGATTTTTCCTTAATTTTTCAGAATTTTTCCTTAATTTCAGGATTTTTCCTTAATTTTCAGGATTTTTCCTTAATTTTTCAGAATTTTTCTTTAATTTTCAGGATTTTTCCTTAATTTTTCAGAATTGTTCCTTAATTTTCAGGATTTTTCCTTAATTTTTCAGAATTTTTCCTTAATTTTCTGGATTTTTCCTTAATTTTTTGAAAAAATTTCAAAAAAAATTTTATGCTAATTTCGACTAGGAATCTATTTTTGGTAGGATCCTGGTCGAATTATGCTCTCATTTCTTCTACTCATGAACTTTTCGGTCAGAATGAATTTCGATCAGAATCCTGGCCGAATTTCGGTCAGGATTTTCCTTGGTCTTAATTCCTGACCGAGTTATGCTCCCATTATTCGAGGTTGTGAATTTTTCGACCAGGATATAATTCGACCAGAATTTTGGTGAGGATTGTGTCAGGATTTTTCTTTGACTTACTTCCTGATCGAATTATACTCCCATTATTCATGTTCGTGAGTTTTTCGATCAGGATGGAATTCGACCAGAATTTCGGTCAGGATTTTTCTTTAACTTACTTCCTGACCGAATTATGTTCCCTTTATTCCTGGTCGTGAGTTTTTCGACCATGATGGAATTCGACCAGGATGGAATTCGACCAGAATCCTGACCGAATTTTGGTCAGGATTTACACCTTGACTCAATTACTGACCGAATTAAGTACCTATAATTACTGGTCGTGGATTTTTCGACCAGGAGGTTTTTCGACCAGGATTCAAATCATATTTTGGTCGAATTTGATCAAGATTCATTCGACTAGAATTGAACTTCAACCCCAATTGGGCTCTTTTGTGGGCCTCTTTTTGGGCCTATTACCTTTTGTTAAATTGGGCATTCTTTCTAGAATTCTCCAACCGGGCCATTAAACTGGGCTTTTGACGGGGTCTGTCAACTCGACCCCCTTTCTTTTTATTTTTCTTGACTTCTCCAGAATGTTCTGAAGTTTTCCAAATTACTATTTTATTTATCTTCTATTTATTTTTTATTCCTCAAGAATATCCTAGAAGCTTTTAAAATTGGGCCCAGGCTTTTGGGTTGGGCTTTTGACCGGCTATAACCGGTTAACATTCTCCTTCTATCGGCCCAATGACCGGCTAGAAGTGCTATATATGTGTGGGGGGTGAAGTGAGATCACTTCACACTTCACTTTCACATTTTCAAATCTTCCTTCTCATTTTTCCTCTCCTAACCCCTAAAGTTTTTTCCGGCGGTCAGCTAATTTTTCCGGTCATGATTTCTGGGTCTGTGCTTGAAGATCAATTGAATCTTCACCTTCTTCATCCAATTTCTAGTTACAAGCATTCATCTCATCTCCATCAATGGTGGATAAGAGTGTAGAGATGGCTACAAAAATTGCCTCAACTTTTAAAAGAGGTAACGAAATTCAAGTTCGTTCATCTTATATGTCTTTGTTAGATATGATCAATGCTTTGGGAGACAAATACCCATCCGATGCTCACTTGGATTCTTCGATGACTGCAACAAATGGTATAATGTAGATGGCATTAAACATCTTAACACAACTTATAATGTTCGTCCTCCTCTTAGGATAGTTCCTGTTGACGGTGGTGATCGTACATGCCATTGGAAAAGCGATACTCTTTTTATTTATACAGATTCCCTTACCGCGGGGCTTAGGTTTCCCTTTCACAAGTTTATTCCTAGGTTGTTAGCTGACTTACAAATTAACCCTTGTCAGCTTCTACCTAAAGCTTGGAGGAATGTCCTATGTTTTATGGGTCTTTATCTTCGGCACGGTTTTCCCCTTTCTGTAGCTGTTTTTAAAAAAATCTTTCAGTGCTATAACAGTGCCCAGCCTCTTGTGGTTGGGTTTACATCAAACAGAGACCCAAATGTCCTCAAATTTTCAACAGTGCCTCCATCCCTGATAACAACCGGCATTGGAGGGACACTTTTGTTGGGTTGAGATGGGAGAACGGTGATTGGGCACACTCTTTAGCTCTTCCTTTGGTAAAGTTAGTGATAGTAGCCCCAAAACCCTTCGCCTATCAGATGAGGAAAATCTTATATTAGTTAAAATGTTGTCATTCTAATAAATAAATTCTGGATGTGTATGTGTGCTTTTGGAGAATAAGGCCCATTTGGCTGTTTGGGCACTTAGAAACGAGCTTCTTACATGCAATTTTATAATAAACCAAACTGGATGTTTGGTTCAGTGGTTTGCTTGTTTATTGATGGGGACAAGTGAGGGACAGTGTATAAGTCTTGCTGTTTTTTCTTAATCAGAATCTGGGTCTGTTTCAGTGACATAGTTATAAACGAATGGTTGCGGAAGCAGAAACTGAATCCTTCCGTTGCTGGAGATGATGTGTTCCTATGAGCTTTTTAGCCTTATTTCTTATTTTAGGATAACCAAAGGTTAAATGTAACTTAAAATTCTATTCGCCAGAATTCATCCAGTTATAAATGTGCACAAAATAATTTTTGATTTTTAATAAAAAGTTAAATGTTAATCTTTTTGAAAGAAATCATTTGTGGATTTGTTACCCATACAAAATTAGGGTGTATTTAAAGTTGTGTTTATTACAAGGGTTCGTTAGCTTCAATACTCTATTTGATTGCTCTCATATTTCGTGACTTAATATGTCTTCAAAAGATGCCTACGTACCTTACTGTGTGCTAATGATCAAGTCAAAAACGCAATTCTGATTTGTGGGGTGAGGCCCTTATATAGACATGAGATGTCTTGAATTGGATTAGGGTTTAGGAGACTTGGTGGATAAGTCTCAGATTTAGAATAGACTTTGGAGTCCTAGAATGTAGGAGATTGATCCCTTATCCTATGAGGTTTCTTGAATTCCAATCTCCAAGTAATTATACCCTTATTTTTGGACTCTACTTGTTAGCTGATTTTACCCATATTAATTAATTATGAAAGTAATTAATATTCAGGATTTTGGGCTTTTTTAAATGGTCTTTATTTACAACTCAAACAAGGTTTTAATTAATATCACATTAATTATATAATGAGGATTTATTTTATCCTCTATCATTTGCCCCCAACTTCTAGGAAATCATTTAGGATTTAGTAGAAGTTAAGTTTTTATTCTCTTGCAGGGTATCGTTTTTAACGTAAAGTGTGAAGCGACCTATACATTTACAACGATTTGCCTTATCCGAGGCTTCATGAAATTTTCTGGAATTTTCTTAATTTTCCATGCTCATTTTCTCACCTTATTCCTATATTTTTTTTAGGAATTTTCTGGTATTTTTCCTTAATTTTCAGGATTTTTTCTTAATTTTCAGGATTTTTCCTTAATTTTCTGAAAATGTTCTAAAAAATAAATTATGCTAATTTTGACCAGGAATCCATTTTCAGCCAGGATCCTGGTTGAATTATGCTCCCGTTTCTTCTGCTCGTGAACTTTTCGGTCAGGATAAATTTCAATCATAATCACGGCCGAATTTCGATCAGGATTTTCCTTGGTCTTAATTCCGGACCGAATTATGCTCCCATTATTCCTGATCGTGAATTTTTCGACCCATATATAATTCGACCAGAATTTCGGTCAGGATTTTGTCAGGATTTTTCTTTGACTTACTTTCTGACCGAATTATACTCCTATTAATCCTGTTCGTGAGTTTTCGACCAGAATTTCGGTCAGGATTTGGTCAGGATTTTTCTTTGACTTACTTCCTGACCGAATTATACTCTCATTATTCCTGGTCGTGAGTTTTTCGAACAGGATGGAATTCGACCAGAATCCTGACCGAATTTTGGTCAGGATTTACCCCTTGACTCAATTGTTGACCGAATTAAGGTCCTATAATTCCTGGTCGTGGGCTTTTCGACCAGAATTTTGATCATATTTTGGTCGAATTTGATCAGGATTCATTCGAATAGAATTGAAATTCAACCCCAATTAGGCATTTTTGTGGGCCTCATTTTGGGCCTATTACCTTTTGTTAAATTGGGCCTTCTTTCTAGAATTCTCCAATTTATGGGCCATTAAACTGGGCTTTTGACTGGGCCTATCAACTCGGCCCCCTTTCTTTTTATTTTTCTTGACTTCTCCGGAATTTTCTGAAATTTTCCAAATCACTATTTATTTATCTTCTATATATCTTTTATTCCTCAAGAATATCCTAGAAGCTTCTGGAATTGGGCGCAGGCTTCTGGGCTGGGCTTTTGACCGGCTATAACCGGTTACCATTCTCCTTTATCGGCCTAATGACCGGCTAGGAGTGCTATATATGTGTGGGGGTGAAGTGAGATCAATTTACACTTCACTTTCACATTTTCAAATCTACCTTCTCATTTTTCCTCTCCTAACCCCTAAAGTTTTTTCCGGTGGTCAGCTAATTTTTCCGGTCAGGATTTCTAGGTCTAAGCTTGAAGATCAATTGAATATTCACCTTCTTCATAATTGAATATTCACCTTCTTCATCCAATTTCTAGTTACAAACATTTATCTCATCTCCATCAATGGTGGATAAGAGTGCAGAGATGGTTGCTAAAATTGTCTCGGCTTTTAAAAGAGGTAACGAAATTCAAGTTCGTTCATCTTATATGTCTTTGTTAGATATGATCAATGCGAGGGGAGACGAATACCCATCCAATGCTCACTTAGATTCTTTCGATTACTTCAACAAATGGTATAATGTAGCTGACATTAACAATAATGTTAATCTTTTTGAAAGAAATAATTTGTGGAGTTGTTACCCATACAAAATTAGGGTGTATTTAAAGTTGTGTTTATTACTAGGGTTCGTGAGCTTCAATACTCTATTTGATTGCTCTCATACTTCGTGACTTAATCTGTCTTCAAAAGATGCCTACGTACCTTGTTGTGTGTTAATAATCAAGTCAAAAACGCAGTTCTGATTTGTGGGGTGAGGACCTTATATAGACATGAGATGTATTGAATTGGATTAGGGTTTAGGAGACTTGGTGGATAAGTCTCAGATTTAGAATGGACTTTGGAGTCCTAGAATGTAGGAGATTGATCCCTTCTCCTATGAGGTTTCTTGAAATCCAATCTCCAAGTAATTATACCCTTATTTTTGGACTCTACTTGTTAGCTGATTTTACCCATATTAATTAATTACGAAATTAATTAATATTCAGGATTTTGGGCTTTTTTAAATGGTCTTTATTTACAACTCAAACAAGGTTTTAATTAATACCACATTAATTATATAATGAGGATTTATTTTATCCTCTATCATTTGCCCCCAACTTCTAGGAAATCCTATAAGATTTAGTAGAAGTTAAGTTTTTATTCTCTTGCAGGGTATCGTTTTTAACGTAAAGTGTGGAGCGACCTATACATTTACAACGATTTACCTTATCCGAGGCTTCATGAAATTTTCTGGAATTTTCTTAATTTTCCATGCTCATTTTCTCTCCTTATTCTTATATTTTTTTTAGGAATTTTCTGGTATTTTTCCTTAATTTTCAGGATTTTTCCTTAATTTTCTGAAAATGTTCTAAAAAATAAATTATGCTAATTTTGACCAGGAATCCATTTTCAGCCAGGATCCTGGTTGAATTATGCTCCCGTTTCTTCTGCTCGTGAACTTTTCGGTCAGGATAAATTTCAATCATAATCACGGCCGAATTTCGATCAGGATTTTCCTTGGTCTTAATTCCGGACCGAATTATGCTCCCATTATTCCTGATCGTGAATTTTTCGACCCATATATAATTCGACCAGAATTTCGGTCAGGATTTTGTCAGGATTTTTCTTTGACTTACTTTCTGACCGAATTATACTCCTATTAATCCTGTTCGTGAGTTTTCGACCAGAATTTCGGTCAGGATTTGGTCAGGATTTTTCTTTGACTTATTTCCTGACCGAATTATACTCTCATTATTCCTGGTCGTGAGTTTTTCGAACAGGATGGAATTCGACCAGAATCCTGACCGAATTTTGGTCAGGATTTACCCCTTGACTCAATTGTTGACCGAATTAAGGTCCTATAATTCCTGGTCGTGGGCTTTTCGACCAGAATTCTGATCATATTTTGGTCGAATTTGATCAGGATTCATTCGAATAGAATTGAAATTCAACCCCAATTGGGCATTTTTATGGGCCTCATTTTGGGCCTATTACCTTTTGTTAAATTAGGCCTTCTTTCTAGAATTCTCCAATTTATGGGCCATTAACTGGGCTTTTGACTGGGCCTTTGACTGGGCCTATCAACTCGGCCCCCTTTCTTTTTATTTTTCTTGACTTCTCCGGAATGTTCTGAAATTTTCCAAATTACTATTTTATTTATCTTTTATTTATCTTTTATTCCTCAAGAATATCCTAGAAGCTTCTGGAATTGGGCCCAGGCTTCTTGGCTGGGCTTTTGACCTGCTATAACCGGTTACCATTCTCCTTTATCGGCCTAATGACCGGCTAGGAGTGCTATATATGTGTGGGGGTGAAGTGAGATCACTTCACACTTCACTTTCACATTTTCAAATCTTCCTTCTCATTTTTCCTCTCCTAACCCCTAAAGTTTTTTCCGGTGGTCAGCTAATTTTTCCGGTCAGGATTTCTACGTCTTTGCTTGAAGATCTATTGAATATTCACCTTCTTCATAATTGAATATTCACCTTCTTCATCCAATTTCTAGTTACAAACATTTATCTCATCTCCATCAATAGCGGATAAGAGTGCAGAGATGGTTGCTAAAATTGTCTCGGCTTCTAAAAGAGGTAACGAAATTCAAGTTCGTTCATCTTATATGTCTTTGTTAGATATGATCAATGCAAGGGGAGACGAATACCCATCCGATGCTCACTTAGATTCTTTCGATTACTTCAACAAATGGTATAATGTAGCTGACATTAACAATCTTAACACAATTTATAATGTTCGTCCTCCTCTTAGGATAGTTCCTGTTGACGGTGGTGATCGTACATGCCATTGGAAAAGTGATACTCTTTTTATTTATGTAGATTCCCTTACCGTGGGGCTTAGGTTTCCCTTTCACAAGTTTATTCCTAGGTTTTTAGCTGACTTACAAATTAACCCTTGTCAACTTCCACCTAACGCTTAGAGGAATGTCCTATGTTTTATGGGTCTTTGTCTTAGGCCTAGTTTTCCCCTTTCTGTAGCTGTTTTTAGGAAAATCTTTCAGTGTTATAACAATTCCCAGACCTCTTGTGCTTGGGTTTACATCAGACACAGACCCAAATGTCCTCATATTTTCAACAGTGCCTCCATCCCTAATAACAACCAGCATTGGAGGGACACTTTTGTTGGGTTGAGATGGGAGAACGGTGATTGGGGCATACTCTTTAGCTCTTCCTTTGGTAAATTTAGTGATGGTAACCCCAAAACCCTTTGGCTAACAGATGAGGAAAATCTCATATATAAAGAGCTTATAAAAGATGAGGGCAATACCGCGAGTTGGACTTTATTGGAAGAGTTTTCCCTGATTCATGTGGGACTTTCTTCAGTCACATTGCAGGGTATTTTTCATACTCTTTATTTTCTTTTTCCTTTTTCATATGTAATTAACATAACTTATTCTTTGTTTCTGCTTTCTTTTCAGCGGCTCAGGAAATAAACAACACCACTGTGCCGGTCTTTGAGGAAACGGCCAGGATGAAGAAAACCGGGCTTGCAGGGCTTGACACTCGTGGGAAGGCTACTGAGCCCAGCTTCCTATGGAAGCACAAAGAACCTATGGTTGAGGCCTCCTCAGCTGGAACTGAGGCCACAGCCATTCTCGTTCCTCCCTCTACGGGCTCATTTCAACCTCTGTGGGGATTTCGTTGAGGGGACACCGTGGTTGGATCCAGGAAGCATTCTTGGGATTGGCCCTACCATTCTATTACTCCTAGGACTTCACAGATGTTGTGGCTGGTCAGGACCTAGAACGGGTGAAGCTCATGGGAGCCCAATCCATTGCTTCGGTATGCCTTTTTCAAAATTTATTTTAATCACCACTTTTTTTAAGCAATATTTATGCCTTGTCTCGTGATTGTTTTCGTTTCAGAACAACGCTCATTTCCAAGAGGCTATTCGTCATGACGAATCTTAGAAGAAGGCTTCGGAGAAATCCGACAGGGCCCTAAGGAAGTAGAAAGTCAAACACACTGCCCTGGAAATGAAAATAAAGCGCAAGGAAGAGGAACTCTCTGAGGCCAACGCGGAGTTGGTGAAGCTTAAAGCTATGAAGGACATGATTTAAATGATGCTTATCCGGATATTAACCCCGTAGACTATCCTTGTCCAGACGATGAGGCCCTCCTTTCAGAGGTTCTGTGCTCTTGTGGTGGTCTCCGAGGACGTCCCTCGCACCGAGCTCCTTCCTCCTCCTGATTCATCTTTCAGGCTCTTCTTTTGGTGAGATCGGTACCGAAGGAACAGCTGGAGAGAGTGAGGGAGAGGATGGCATGGATGTTGAGGGTTCTCCAGCTCACTGATATTTTTATTAAGCCCTGCGCAACTGTTTATTTATATGGAACTCGTGCTTTTATGCATTGAACTATTTATTGTCCTTCTTTTTATGCACTGGACTACTAAATTTATCTTCCTTTATGCAGTTTTATTTTCCCATAAAATTTAGAAACTTAATGCCACAACTGAAAACTTCATAAATTTCATAAATCCTTGGGATCCATCCCTTACATAGATTTTGTAAACTAAACTCAAAATAGAAATCCTATTAAACTGAAATACAAAATCCTAAGGAGCCAAAGGTCATGGTTTCTTTGAACCTTATTGCCAATAAGCAAACTCTCCTTTTCTAAGGAACTATATATAATAAGTCTTCAGGTTTTGAGCATGCCAAGTCCTCGGTACTTCATTATCATCCATAGTTTCCAACTTGTAGGATCCGCTTCCTTGAACACTCTTAAACTGGTACGACCCTTCCCAATTTGGGGCGAGTTTCCCTTTCTCCCTGCTCCAGAGACTTCCACCTTCCTTAAGACTAAATGTCCTTGCATTAAAATCTTATTTCACCCTCAGGTTGTAATAGAAAGAAGCTTTCTTTTGATATTCCACAATCTTTGCATGCGCTTCATCCCGCACTTCATCTATTAAATCCAGGGTTAGCCTTTGTCCTTCCCCATTTTCTTCAGCATCGTATACTTGGATTCTCAGAGACGAATGTGATATCTCTACTGGAATGACCACTTCTGCCCTATATGCTAACATAAAGGGTGTTGCTCCTGTCGTGAATTTACATATGGTCCTGTAAGCCCAAAGTATTGGAAGTATCTCATCCACCCAACTGTTCTTGCACTTATCAATCCTCTTCTTTAATCCATCTAAGATCATTCTATTTGCCACTTTTTCTTGCCCATTGGCTTGAGGGTGGGCTACGGAACTGAACCGTAGTTCAATCTCACTCTCCTCACAGTACTTCTTGAATTCCTTATTGTTAAATTGTGCTCCATTATCGGTTATGTTGCCCAGTAAAGATACAATTGTTTAAGGGGGGTTGGATACAATCGTATAAACATTTCGAACAAGTATAAAAATATAACAGTTCTTTATATTTCTGATAAAAATTGTTACAAACTCTCTCTAGAAATACTGATGTTCTTGAGAGCTGCTAGGTCGTACAATACTCGAGTTAATCACTATGTGATGACCTAAACTGTGTTTATATAATATACAGTTGCTACAAATCAGTCTAGGATATGAATTATCAATTACTAACAGAAAATAATACATATCTCTAACTGAATATACAAAGTCCTATCACTCAGAACGAACAAATATCCATCCCTCAAAATAAGGAACAGACTTAATCTTCACAATAAACTGTTCTTCAAATACTGATGCTTCTGCAGATATTGATAGGCATCAAATCCTGATGGCACGTCAAATCCTGATGACATCCAGAACAGCCAGATCCTGAGCTTCTCCTGATCATTGAGAATCAGCACGTAACAATCTCCCCCAATTTATGCTTAATGTAATGAAGCATAAATTCCATTCTCAATGATGCCAAAACTAAGTTACAAAATGTACAAGGAATAAGGTTTACTTCAGTATCCTAAGATAACTGACAGTTGTTTCCAAAAATTTGTTTAACCTTTCATCCTCCTTGTCTTGAAGGACTTTGACAAGCTTTTTCTTCAACTCTTTCTTCTCTTCAGTATCTTCCCCAAGCTGATAAATAATTGATCTTAACTTAGAAATTGAACTCTTAGTTATTTCAAGATCACCAATTAACATAAAGCTTAAACTGACATCTTCATGATCAGGACTGAAAGATAACTGAGGATTGTTGAAAAAAACTTTCAGAACCACAGCTCCCTTTTCCATCTTCATTTCTTAACCAGTGTAAGTTATGTACAAAGGAACATACTCACAATTGTATTTGTCTTCTTTGCTCATGACTCTTCTTCTAATACTCTCAAGTATTATAGAAGACCAGTTTCTGGTGACTTTGTCCTCAACTCTGAGAAGATAGTGAATATATTATAACTCTGTCACAGACTTCAAGAAGAGTGGCTGCAATATAAAGCTTTTCACCTTACCATCTCTCAAGAAGTACAGAATCTCCTCCCTGACATCATTATCATTTATCTTTCTATATACAATCTTCACAGCTTCAACTTTCTCAAGATGTGAAGGAGTAATTCTCTCTCCAAGACTGCCAGTCAGATTATCTGTGTCAAGCAAGTTAGATCTCAGAGTCTCCATTTCAGAATGACCAATACCTCCTCTAGTATGAGTTTGGGTTAAATATAAAATTGGCCACTCAATAAACTTCGATATCTCAAATTCACCACTGAAAAATTCGGGGTCTCATTTAAAACACATTAAAAGACATAAATATCATCCGTACCACTACGTCCTGAAACTAACGGACAATTTACTGACGCCTTTTGACACGTCAGCATAACGGCTAGTTGAGACAAATCAGCACCCAGCTGGCTCCTACATGTCTCCAAGTCAGATATTAATAATTAATAATAAAGGTAATAGTACAAACAAACATAAATAACATATAAAAGTAATAATACAATCGGGGTAATAGAATTGGGGGAAAAGGAATTGGGTCATGAAACCCTAACTTCTCAATCAACTAATTGGATCGAAGATACGTTGCTCATATACGTTTATTTTCACTTTGTAAGGTAAATCTCTTATCTTTGTCTTTACAATCAGAATGTGTACAACTGTATATGTTAATCATTATGGTCGCTTTGTTCATGTTCCACACTGTGATTATATTGGTGGATTGATTGATATAGTTAATGATGTAGACCCGGATGTATTTAGTTTTCGTGATTTAGAGGATTATGCTAAAGACTTTGATTATGATAAAAATGATAAAGTTTACTTTTAAAATGATGGTTGTACTTTTAAACAAGGAATTAGGCTTCTTTGGGATGATGTTTCGGTTATGGATTTAGTTAATATTTCTGCAAGTTTTGGTAGGATTGATATTTATGTTGATCATTTATCTAATAATGAGGATAGTGAGGGGAATAGGGGGGCTGAACTGAATCAGGGGAATGAGGGTGATGATGTAAGTCAGGGGAATGAGTTGGATTTTGATTTTAGGGGGGATGGATTTGAGGATTGGGACATTGATGATCCTAATTACAGTGAGGGTAATGATGTTTCAAGTGATTATGATGAGAGTGTTGGTGGTTATTCAGGTGAGAGTGGAAATGAAGAATTGCTAGAATGTAGGAATGGATGGTGATGATAGTGAAGAATCTGATTTTGGAAGTGATGAGTTGAGGTCTTATTCTTCATCCAGTGAAGATGAGAATTGTCGTATAGGCTATGTTGGACCACCACCTGTCAAGAAAAAATTGAGAAAATCAAATGTATACAATCCTAAAGAAGCTAAAATTGTGTTTTCCCCTGGTATAAAATTTGTGTCAATGGATGAGTTTAGGATTGTTGTTAGGGAGTATGGTGTGAAAAACAGGAGGGCTATATGCTTTGGTCATAATGACAGGAGGAGGTGTCAGGTGAGATGTGAAGATAAATGCCCTTTTTATAAATGGGCAACAGAGATAGAAGGTTAAGAAACTGTTCAGATAAGGTCATTTAAAAATGAACATTTATGCACCAAACCTTATCAGAACAAGATGGCAACTGTAAAATACTTAACTGAACTTTATGGTGAAAGGTTGCGAAAGAATCCCACATGGACAGTTAAGGAAATGCAGGAAGCAATGAGAGAAGAATTAGAAATTGAAGTTCGAAGAATCAAGATAATGAGAATTAGAAAAGCTGTTATGGACGGGGTGCATGATACACTGAAGGAACATTATGCAAAGGTTAGAGACTTTGGTCATGAAATTCTCAGCTCCAATCCAAGAAACACGGTGAACATTAGAAGCACTAGGCTGAATGAAGGTGATGACAATAAGTTCAAAAGGATGTATATTTGTTATCATGCTCTAAAAAGGGGCTGGAAAGAGGGTTGCAGGCCAATATTAGGACTGGATGGTTGCTTCCTCAAAACTGTCACAGGGGGTCAACTGTTGTCTGCAGTTGGGAGAGACGGAAACAACGCAATATTTCCAGTGGCATATGTTGTGGTGGAGAATGAAAACACTGATTCCTGGAGATGGTTCCTAGACTTGGTTAAGGATGATTTGGAGTTAGGTGATGGAGCTGGTTTTAAAATAATATCTGATCAACAGAAGTTATGTTTTTTTCTTTGTGTTACCTTGGTATTTTTTCCTTGTGTTACCTTATATATGTTTTACCTTATTTATACATGTTTCTAATTATTCTCAGGGTCTAGAAAATGCTGTTAAGGAGTTATTACATATGGTTGAACATAGGTTTTGCACACGACATCTCTACATAAATTTCAGGAAAAAGTAAGATACTATAAATTACTAAGAATACTGATTCAATGTTTATTTCCAGTTATATGAGCATGTGTTTAATTTAATGTGCAGGTATCCATCTGACTTGTTAAAGAGATTATTTTGGTCAGCAGCATGTTCTACTCATCCAATGGCATTTAATAGAGCAATGAAGCAACTTGCAAAGAGTTCCAAAGGTGGACATGAATACCTGAGTAAGCTAGACCCTAAATGTTGGTCAAAAGCTTATTTTAAAGAATTTTCAAAGGCTGGCAATGTTAAAAATAACATGTCATAGTGCTTCAATGCATGGATTATTACTGAAAGGTAAATTTACCTTATTTCTTGTAATTTATATTTTACCCCATTTAGTATAATTGAGAATGCTAATAGAAAGGATGTATATTTTTTATAACTGAGAATGCTAATAGAATTTATAATCTAGGTATATGCCTATCTTAACCATGTTTCAAGAAGTTCACTTCAAATTAATGAAGAGGATGGTGCAAAAAAGGAAGGAGGTTATGAGTAATAGTGATATGATCTTGTGTCCAGTGATTAAAAAGAAATTAGATGTTGCGATAACTGCATCTAGAGAATTGCAAGCCTGTTGGGATGGTCAAAGAAAATTTCAGCTTAAGTCAGGCCCAAAAGTTGTAACTGTTGACTTGGTTAAGGGTTCATGTGATTGTAGGGTTTATGATTTGACTGGAATTCCATGTCCACACGCAATATCATCAATCCACGAAAGACGACAGCAGCCTATGGACTATGTATCTCATTACTACAAAAAAGACATGTACTTAAAGGCTTATAAGTATTCACTTGAAGCCATTAAAGGAGAAGAGTACTGGGAGGTGCAGTCTACAGAGCCATTACTCCCACCTAACATGCCTAAAAAATTGAGAGGCCGGCCAAAAAAGCTTAGAAGAAAAGAGGGATGGGAAGGAGGAAGAGGTAGTCAAGCTGGAAAGGTATCTCAAATCAATTCAAGAATTAGATATAATCCTGGTAGAATTGCGCACGGCAGCAAATGTGGTGGAGCTGGACATAGGAGGACTACATGCAAAGTCAATGTTACCACTACCAATGTTGATGACAGAGAGGGGGTTGATACTTTCAATCCTGATCCAAGGGAGACATCAACTGAAGGAGCACCTAAAAAAGCAAGTGAAAAAGCATCAAAGAAAGCAAATGTTCCAAAGATGAAAAGAAGACCAAAATTGCCTATCAAGAGAGCACAAGGAATTGTCATTAGAGAACCTGTTGACAGAATTGTGACAACTCAGGCATAACAAACACCTGTTGCAAAGAAGAACAAGGGCAAATAAGTGATTTATGAAAACAAAAGCAAGGAAAAACCTTACTACTTATCTGGTGATGATGGTGAAAGGCTGATGGCTAATCTAAAAGGTGGCATGCCCACTTATGTTTGGGGGGTTAGACCAGAGGATATAGGAGGAAGTATGAGCACACTGAATATACCCACTGATGTGCAATCAAGGTCTGATGGAGTGCATCCAAGGAGGCCATCAAGGTCTCCTTTTGTGAAACCAAGGAGGCAAGCAATGCCTGATGAAGTCCAGCCCAGAAGGAGTGGAAGACTTGCCATTGTAGGCAAGTTTACATTCCAGAACACCAAAGAAACTGCTCTTCGACTAGATGATGTCTAAGATCCAGTTTAGCTATCTATTAAGAATTTTATGCATTAATTATCAAATCATGAGCTACATGTGTAGTTGACAATATTATGGAGATGTATTTTGGATATGAAACTATAGTTATGCAATTCTCGCTTTTGAATTAAATATTATGCTTATCATTACATAACAGTGATTATTGAACTCAAATAAGATAACATTACAAACTTCATCTTAACAGAACTCAAACTAAATGAACATTACAAATTTTATCTTAACAGAACTCTTACACTACTAAAAATCCTTGTTCATGACAATCATGCTAACTAAAATTACAAGAATCACAGAGAAAATCATAAACTGTCTTTTCTTTTCTTTTTCAAGTTTAGCCTTTTTCATGGCTTTTCTAGACAACTTGCCCTCAACGATGTGTAGTCTTTCCTCAACAAGAGATTTTTTTCTCGATAATTCTCCAATAACATCCTCAGCTCTACCATTAAATTCAGGATCAATCCAATCAAAGTAGTCACACTCATCAATATCCTATATCAAAAAAATCAGTTAGCTTGTATATTCAGGATCATAGCTTGATAACAACCATGAACAAAAACAATGATTATCATAACTTCGTTTTGGAGCAAACAACAAATCTTCTACCAGGATTTCTAAGAGTCCAAGATATCCTTTGCCTAACCCTTTTCCCGCACCAACACACCTTATGATCCCATTGTTGAAATGAATCCATGGATGAACTTGTTGATATGTTTGACATAGGGCTTTAATTAGTAATAAACCCAATTGAAAATCAATTTTTTGTTATGAACCCTAGTATAGAGATGCACACATATATATAACTGGGGTGAGGGGGAATATGCCCGTTATATCTGACTTGGAGACATGTAGGAGCCAGCTGGGTGCTGATTTGTCTCAACTAGCCGTTATGCTGACGTGGCAAACGGCGTCAGTAAACTGTCTGTTAGTTTCAGGACGTAGTGGTACGGATGATATTTATGTCTTTTAATGTGTTTTAAATGAGACCCCGAATTTTTCAGTGGTGAATTTGAGATATCGAAGTTTATTTAGTGGCCAATTTGATATTTAACCTGTATGAGTTTTGATAAGCTTTAGCTTTTCATTATGTTCCACCCAAGAAGGTTTCTTGATGGACTTATCAATATCCTCCTGTTCTGAAATAGAATCCCTAAGTCATGCTGACATAAATTCAATATGCTTGAATCCTCTAGGATAACTGAATGAATAGATATCTTTCCATCTTTCATCCTTCTTGCTGAGAGGAGCATTCCCCGTAGATAAATCATGAATCTTCCCTTTTGATTTCTGCCATAGCTCTCTCCTTAAATTCAGAATTCTTTTGACATAGATATTACATGCTTGATCAGCTCTCCTTCTGTGAGTTCTTTCTTGTTCATCAGGTTCTGAATCATGAGAAATAACTGTCATATTAAGAACTGATTCATCCAATACATTGATCACCTTCTCATCAATATCAAAGTCAGCTTTCAGATTCACAACATCAGAATCTGCCTTTTTCTCAGGATTTGTGTCTGCTTCAAGAGACACATTTGCATTAGCTACATCAATTTGAGCAAAGTCAGCGGTTGACTTCTTCTTTCTGGGGACAATCAATTCTTCAGTATCCTCAGCTTCTTCTTTTACATCATTTCCTTACATAGGAACAAAACCTTTTCTGAATAGAACATTCAGAAATGCAGAATCAATTGCAGAACCTCGACTTGAATTAGAGATTCTTCCTCTTCCTCTTCTTCCGCTGGCTCTTGTAGTTCTTCCACCTCTTTTTCCTCTTCCTTTAGAGGTGTTTGCTTCAGCTTCAATTTGAGCCAATAACTCCTTCTGTTGCATAACTGCTTCTTCAGTTGTTAAATCAGGAAATTCTTCAGTTATCAATCCAAGAGCACTTCTGGCATTCTTTTGCTCAAACCTCTTATCCTTGTAATATAGAACAATCTCTTCACCTATTTCCTTGTATCTGTAAGGAAAGAATAATCATTTAGCATCTGCTAAGTTAAAGATTGTAACATCACCAGTTTTAGGAGCATTAGCATTAGTCATGTGCTTAACTCCATGAGCACATGTAGACTTTCCTTGTCCAGAACTAGATCTTCTAGAATGTTGAGGTTGTTGAGCAACAGGAGCAATCTGAACATTAGCAACTAGATTCTTATCACCATCATCATTAGTATTTTTATCTTTCAACTGAATAGAGTCAGGTGTACATTTTGTGATAGCTATCTTCTCCCCCTTTTTGGCATCAGGATTTGAAAGAAGAGAAAACATAGCATCCAGTTTATCAGCCATTGAAGACACTTTATCTTCCAAGGAAGAAAATCGAGTATCCATGCTTTGTTGAGATTGAACCACAGCTCTAACAGCTTTCTTCACACTAATGAGTTTAGCTGAAGTAAGTGGATTAACCATACAAGCATCAATTTTATTCTGTAAAGTGGTATGAGATGTCTTCATAGCACCAAGTTAAGAGAGAATTCCTTTCACAGGGATGGTAGAAGCCTTGAGATGCAATTTGAGGTCAGGGTTTTGAAGTTCATCATATGCCCTGTGAACATGTTGCATACCAACAGCTGAGGAGATAGAAGTATGTGCATCTCTCCATGCAAAATCCCATTCAGCCTTTCAAAAATGCTCAGCATCAGCATTATAATAAGAGGGATTAGCATTGAAATGTGAAGAAGAACCAATATTGGACTTCTTAGACGCATCAATAGCAGTCTTCAGCTGAGCTGTGTCAGGATCATCAGAATCACTGTCTTCATCAGAATCAGAGCAAGACAGAGCCTCAGAAGAATTTGCAGAGCTTGGCAGAATTGCTTTGCCTTTAAGAGAATCCTTAGCAATAATTATCTGGTTCTGATGAGATCCTGAAATAGAAAACAATGTAACACCTAAATCTCTCTTTTTTTTCAAGTGATCTCATCACTTCTCACACAATATATTACTTTGAATAGTAATATGTTTCTCACATAAGAAAGTTTATAAGCAAAAAAAACTTATAAAATTCTTTTCTCAAGACTACCCCTCCTTTTGCCAGTACAGGAGACTGCCACTCAAAATTTTGGTTTTCTCACATAGTATTTTCACATGGTCTCACAGAAAGGCACAATCATACATTTTGCAAAGAAATAAGAGAGGGCTGAGAGGAGTAGTATGCTTGTCATATAAATAGAGGTAACCTCAAATAAGAGACTATTTATAATCATACAAACATTGAGAACAACAGAGGAAAATAAGCAGTACCTGAAGGTGAGTCCTCAAGTGGCAGTGATGACAGTGGAAGAATAAACAATGCATCAGGATGCTTTGATAAACGAGCTAGCAGCAATGAATCATCAGTAGGAGCTGCTTGAATGGAAAGTTGGTCAGCATCAGGATTTATTATAGGGTCAAGATTTGATTTGTCAGGAGAATGCACTAGACCAATATCAGTACTTTGAACTGGTGGTTCTTGTGGGGCCGGAGGAATTTGAGCTGCTTCATCAATCATTGGTGAAGGTTCTTGTGTACTCTCCTCAAATATAAGATCATTAATAATTGCATCCACCTTTGACAATACATCTGGATGAGCCTTCTTTTCTTGCAACAGTTGTTCAGAATCAGCAAGAAGATCACCTTGAGCAAAATCAATAATTATTCGCGCAGCCTCTGTGTCTTCATCTTCCCTTTGAGAAGATGATTCTTCTGGGACTGGATGTTCCTCAGTTGCTAAGTCCCTTTGAGACTTAGGTTCTTGTGGACCGACATCCATAGCTTAGGACTGAGTCTTTTTCTTCTTTCTGATGTACCTAACCACATCTTCAGATTTTCTTTTCTGCATACTCTTGGCAGTGTTCTTGGACTCAGCAGTTTCTTTGTTCATTTAAACCTTTTTGATCAGAGCACTAGCATCAGTAGTTGGCTCTTTAGTTCCAGTTGTGTCAACAGAGTCATCAGGAATTACTACTGTTGATTTCTTTGTCTTCATTCTTGGCCCAATGGGCATCTGATCATCAGAGTTAGAATCAACTTGCATGATCAGCCTTCTTTTTTGAACTGGAAAACATTCTTCTTTCTTCTCACTCTCACTCAGTGAGGCTTGTTGAGCTCTCTGTTTAGATTGAACAGATTTCTTAACCAGCCTTTTCTTTATTACAACTGATGTCTTTTGGGAGACATCAGAGGAGGCTAATTTAGGTACTGGAGTGGAGTTCTGTTTGGTAAAAGGAATGCTTGGGTTTGAAACAATATGGGTAGTGTCTTGTTCCACAACATCAGGAATTGTAACAAAGGTGCCAGCATCAGGATTTGCAGGCACTTGTGAAGGAGTAGGTCTATTTCTCAATAAAAATTGCCTGACCGCTTGAGACAGGAAGGGAAGTCCTGAAAACTTATTCTTTTATCTCTTTTGATATGATCTGTAATAGCCTTCTTAGAAATTTGAAATACATGAAGCAATTCATCATTATCAAATTCAATATTAGGGCATAGAAAATTAAAAATTAGTTGAAGAAATCTAGTATACCCTATGACACCGATGCATCTGTTCTCCTAGCAATTATGAATTGAATAATTGTGTTACCATAGTCAAAATTACCAGAATGGAGAAGAGAATACCCAATTTTTAGAGAAGTCAGGGGAAGAGCATCAAAATTAGTTGTCTTATTCAAGAAACATCTGCTGATGCAATCAAAGAAGAAATTACATTCTCTCTTTAACTTTGTTCTTGTCAATTTCCTAATTGTTGTGATGTCACCTTTATAGTTCAGAGTTCTGAGCATAGCAAACAGCTGCTCTGTTGTATAATTGTCAGGAGCATCATCACAGGCAGGCAATCTTAGTGCTTGAACAAGAACATCAGCATCCACCTCATACCTGTGTCCCTTAAGGTATTTAAAAATTCTCTTTACTGTAATAAGATGTGGCTCCCTTGGATTTACCTGAAATCTTGCACACATACAGGTGGCAAACATAATGTTTGGCCTACTAGTTGTTAGGTACAAAAGAGAACCAATCATACCTCTGTAATTTGAGACATCAACTGTTGTACCTTCATGAGGATCAAGTTTTGTAGCAGTTTCCATTGGAGTAGTTGTTGTTGCACTATCTTGCATATTAAACCTTTTCAGCAGATTCTTTGTATACTTTGAGTGATTAATGTAGATGCCATTATCAGTCTGTTTAATTTGCAATCCCAAGAAGTAACTCATCTTTCCCATCATGCTCATTCGATATCTTGATTGCATCAACTTTGAGAACTTATCACACAGTTTTTGATTAGTTGATCCAAAAATGATATCATCCACATAAATTTGAACTAAAAGCAGATCTTTACCTTGATTCAGATAAAATAAAGTTTTATCTGTTGTACCTTTTTTGAATCCACTTTCCAGCAGAAACTGAGGAAGTGTCTCATACCATGCCCTAGGTGCTTGCTTTAGTCCATAGAGTGCTTTGTCAAGTCTATAAGCATGATCAGGATGTTTAGGATCCACAAAACCTGGTGGCTGTTCAACATAGACTTCCGCTTCAAGTTCTCCATTGAGAAATGCACTCTTGACATCCATCTAAAAGACTTTAAATTTCTTGTGTGCCGCATATGCCAAGAAAATTCTGATTGCTTCTAGCCTAGAAACAGGAGCAAATATTTCATCATAGTCAATACCTTCCTGTTGAGAATATCCTTTAGCCACCAATCTTGCCTTATTTCTGATAATTGTTCCATCAGAATCAGTCTTATTTATGAAGACCCACTTTGTACCTACAATTTACCTATTTTTAGGTCTAGGCACCAGCTTCCAAACTTCATTTCTTTCGAACTCATTTAACTCTTCTTGCATAGCCATGACCCAATTTGCATCCTTAAGTGCATCTTCTACTTTCTTTGGATCCTCTTTTGAAAGTAGATTATGATATAAACATTCATTTTGTGTTGCACTCCTTGTCTTTACACCTTCATCAGGATTACTAATAATCAGATCAGGAGTATGATCTTTAGTCCATTTTCTGGAACTGGGAAGTGTCCTTCTGGAGCTAGATGATCCCCCTGAATTGTATGCCTCATCAAATGCATTTGAGGCTCCCCCTGAATCTGTGCTGTTATCTCCTGATGAATTTTTAAGACTTGAATCATGTCCATCTGATGTTGAATCATCATTGGATTCTGAGTGATCAGATTGAGAAGAACCTTGAGTTGATTCTTCAGTGTTAGTACTATCAGCTGAACCTTGCTGTTGCTCCCCCTCAATATGTGCAGGTTCATTAGTACAATGATTATCTTCAGAATCTGAAGGAGTGTCAGGATTTTGATCATCAGTATTTGACAGTTCATTAGAGTTTGATCCAGATTCCAACAATGCATTTTCATTTGCAAAGATTAGACTTTCATGAGTGTCTTCTTCAAAACCAGGAATATTCTTATCATCAAAAGATACATTTATTAAGATAACTACAATATTTGTTCTCAAATTGAAAACTCTGTATGCTCTTGATGGTGAGTATCCAACAAAGATTCCTTCATCAGCTTTTGATTCAAACTTTCTTAGCTGATCAGTATGAGTTCTCAAAACAAAGCACTTACATCCAAATACATGAAGATGTTTGAGACTAGGCTTCTTTTTTCTCAGCATCTGATAATGAGTAACACCATGTATGTTTTTTAGTGTGATATTCTGAGTGTAACATGTTGTGTCTACTGCTTCAGCCCAAAAGTAAGTGGGTAGTTTTGCTTCTTCCAACAGAGTCCTGCCAGCTTCAATTAAGGTTCTGTTCTTCCTCTCAACAACACCATTTTGTTGAGGTGTACTAGGAGCTGAGAATTGTTGTTGTATGCCTTTGTACTTGCAGACTTCCTCCATCTTTGAGTTCTTGAACTCAGTGCCATTATCACTTCTCAAAATTTTCACTTTGTGGGTGGATCCATTTTCAATTTGCCTTATGTGATCCAGAAGAATTTTTGGAGTTTCATCCTTCCTGTGTAGAAAATAAACCCAATTATATCTAGTGAAATTATCAATAATTACAAGTGTGTACCTTTTCTTGTTGATGGACATTATGTTTACTGGTCCAAAGAGATCCAAGTGTAACATGTGATATGGCTCATAAATAGAGAATTTTGTTTTACTTTTGAAGGATACTCTTCTCTGTTTAGACTTTTGGCAAGCATCACAAAGACCATCAGATGTGTATAGCATATTTGGTAATACTCTTACTAGCTCCTTTTTGGCAAGTTCATTGATTGAATTAAAGTTGAGATGTGAGAGCTTCTTGTGTCAGTTCCAGCTCTCATCTACTGATGCCTTTGAGATAAGGCAAGTAGCTTCTTTCTCAAGACTTTCATGCAGCCTTGCTTCATATATTTTGCCATGTCTGTATCCTATCAAGACAATTTTCTTTGATTTGTTATGAACAACTTCACAGAGTGAGTCATAGAATGCCACATGATAACCTCTATCAGTGATTTGACTGATGCTAAGAAGATTGTGCTTCAGTCCTTTTACCAGAGCTACATTCTTTATTGCTACTTTTCCAATTATCAAGTTTCCATATCCCATAGTTTGTCCTACATTTCCATCTCCATAAGATACATCTGGGCCAGCCTTCTTCTCAAATTCTGACAGCAGGGATTTATTTCCAGTCATGTGTCCTGAATATCCACTATCCAAGACAAGAGTATTATTCTTGTTACCCTGCAGTCAGAGGAATAATTAATTAGAAGGATTTTTAAGGACCTACGCTTGTTGGGCCCTCTTTTGGACAACTTAAGCCTTTGTGATTAAGGAATACTTCTGACAGTTTTTTCTTTCTCAGGATTTGTCTTGTTAGAAGCAGATTTAGTAAAACTAGAAGAATTGAGCACACAAGAAACTTTATTAAATTTAGGCAGAGGTTCATAATAGTTGTGATACAGCTTATGATATGAACTACAAGTATAAATTGAATGCCAACTACTACCATAATAAAAATAAGGATTTTGTGATTTATAAAATACTGATCTACCCCTAACATCAGACTCAGGAATAGCAGTTTTCATTTTCTTACTCCTCTTGCAATCAATAGTAAGATGATTAGTATTACCACAGTTAAAACAAGTTTTTCTAGAAGCATTGGGAACAACCTTATAATTAGAATCCTTAGAAATACCTTGCTTACCATTCATGTTTCTTTTACGACTTTTTACTTGAGGTTTGTCACTAACCTCTAATAATTTCTTTTTCAATTGTCTTTTAGACAAAAGTCCTATGTTCTTTTCTTTCTTAACAGTCTTAATGGTTTCCTTGTTTTCCTTTCTTTGAGATTTATCACTTACTAATTTTTCTTGTGATGTTTATGTTGAACCCTTTTAATAGATGGATTTTGGTTCATCAGCTTCTGAAGAGATAAACTTAATAGGAGTTTTAAGGGTGGTCTTATTCTCAGTGTCAACATCCTTAATTCCATCTACATAACCAAGACATTCTTTCCAGTTTTTCTTAGATATCATCTCATGAACCTTTTTGCCTGAAATAGTCCAGGCATTAAGAGTTTTCCTCTCATTTTATAATTCATTTTCTAACACACTGTACTTAACTTCTAGTACCCTTGCTGTATGTTTAGCTTTCTCGCATTCTTTCTGAATTTCAATCTGATTTACTAAGTCAGACTCCAACTGATCATTCCAAGACTTTAACATTTCATTTTTAGTTAACAGTCTATTGTTCTCTAGAATTTTATTTTTAAAATTATCATGAAGAGACTTAAGAATGGATTTTAGTTCAGATATATCTTCAATATCAAAAGAGAAGAAAGAAGTTGATACCTTAGAATCAAAGGAAGTAGGATCATCAAAGCTAGCCATCAGTGCATAGTATGTATCTTCATTTTCAGAATCAGAGGATTCCATCCAATTCTTGCTTGATGTAATCAGGGCTTTGTTCTTCCCTTTGTCATGCTTTGTCTTCTTACACTCTGTAGCAAAGTGACCAGGTTCGTCACAATTGTAGCACTTGATTTTTGACATGTCTACTTTTCTAGCTTTAGAGTCATTTCCATCTCTTCTTTCAGTTGACTTCCTTTCCCCTCCAGTGAACTTCTTCCTGAAGCTTCTATTCTTCTGGGTCTTCCTGAATTGCATCCTCTTGAAGCCCTTAACCAGCAATGCAGCCATTTGCATGACATCAGAATCTGTCACGTTCTCATCAGTTTCAGAATCAGTATCATCATCAGGATTTGATGATAAATCATCAGTATCTGATTCTGGCAGATTGTTCTTTTTCCTTGCAACTTCAACAGACCTTTCTTTTGAAGATTTAACATTCACTTTCAAAGCAACTGATTTTCCTTTTTTGCTTTTCCTTTCCTTTCTTTGCTGGACTTCCAAGTCATGAGTTCTTAGCATGCCATAGACCTCATCCAGAGTGATTATTTCCAAATCATACTGATATCGTATGATTGAAGTCTGAGTCTCCCATTCTTTATTCAAGGCTCTCAGAAACTTAGTACTTGGCAGTCTTGTAGGCTATAACCCTGTTTGACATCATAGAATCAATACTGTTATGTAAAATGTTTCTTACCTTTGCATCTTTCAGCACAACTACTTTCTCTTCTGGTGTCCACTCACTCTTCTCCTTCAACTGATAGTGTTCAGCAACAGTAGGAGTTGCAGGCACCAGTTTTGTTGGCATGTAGGGTCCATCATTAATTACGTCAAGATAGTCTGGATCTGTAGCCTCCAGGTGCATGAGCATCTTTACCTTCCATGTAGGATATTCAGTCTTTTTCAGAATGGGGATTTTAATACTTTCATACTTGTTCAGAGACATGTTTAGATCGCTTCTGATTGTAACTTTATCAGTTTGCTCTGATACCAATTGTTGCCCAGTAAAGATATAATTGTTTAGGGGAGGGTTGGATACAATTGTATAAATGTTTCGAACAAGTATAAAAATATAACAGTTCTTTATATTTCTGATAAAACATGTTATAAACTCTCTCAATAAATACTGATGTTCTTGAGAGCTGCTAGGTCGTATAATACTTGAGTTAATCACTATGTGATGACCTAAACTGTGTTTATATAATACACAGCTGCTACAAATCAGTCTAGGATATGCATTATCAATTACTAATAGAAAATGATACATATCTCTAACTGAAAATACAAAGTCCTATCACTCAGAACGAACAGATATCCATCCCTCAAAATAAGGAACAAACTTAATCTTCACAACAGACTTCAAATACTGATGCTTCTGCAGATACTGATAGGAATCAAATCCTGATGGCACATCAAATCCTGATGATATCCAGAACAGCCAGATCCCGAGCTTTTCCTGATCATTGAGAATCAGCACGTAACTGGTTACCAAGATGAGAGGAATCCCATATCTGCACATAATATTTTCCCATAAGAATTGTGCAACCTGATTGGTCGTAATTTTGGCCAAAGGACTGGCTTCAATCCATTAGTGAAGTAGTCAATAGCCACAATCAAGAACTTCATTAGCGTTGTGGCCATGGGAAAGGGCCCGAGAATATCCATTCCCCGCATGGCGAAGGGAATGGGAGAATTTATGGAAGTTAGCATCTCGGGAGGCTGTCGAATAACCGGTGCATGCTTCTAGCAACAATCACACTTCTTCACATAGTCTTTGGCATCAACCATCATTTCTAGACAATAGAAGCCTAAATGAGTTATTTTGTGCGCAAGGGCCCCGCCCCCTAAGTGTTGTCCACGAATACCTTCATATACTTCTTCAAAGGCCAATCATGCCTTGTCGGGCCTAAGGCATCTAAGATAAGGAACCACATAAGATCTCTTGTATGTAATTTCGTCGATCAAAAAGTATCCCAGTGCTCATACATCCAACTTTCGTGCTTCCATCACATCATTTGGAAGCCAGCCAGTTTGGATATGGGCCTTAATGGGATCGATCTATGATCCCCCAATCCCTGTGGGGGCAACAAGCTTAACATCAATGCTTCATGTTTTCAAGACACGAAAGTACACACTCCCGAAACTTTCTTTCACATCCGAAGAGGCAAATTTGGACAACACATCCGCCTTAGCATTTTTTTCTCTTGGGATATGCTCGACATGACACTCGTCGAATTGAGTCATCACAACTCTCACTAGGCGTACATACTTCGCTATGGTCTCGTCTCTTGCTTCAAATTCCCCCTTGACCTGGGATATCACAAGCTTCGAATTTCCACAAACTTTCAAGTTTTTGACTCTCAATGTCGCGATTATTCCTAGTCCAGCGATCAGAGCTTCGTACTCAACCTCATTATTCGTGGTAGGAAAATCTAACTTCGTAGTATATTCAATTAGGAATGCATCGGGGTTTTGTAAAACTAGACCTGCTCCACTTGAATTTGTTTTTGATGTTCCATCAAAATAGAGTACCCAGAATTCCTTATCCTTGATCTGTTCTCCATCATTCTCCTTTTTGTGCTACATGCCTTGAGGCATAGTATCTTCCATCCCCCCGACTTCTTGGTTGAGGATAGTACACTCAACCACGAAGTTAGCCAAGGCCTGGGCTTTTATTGCCATCCGTGGATTATACTTAATGTCAAATTCCTCCAGTTCTATGACCCATTTGATCAGTCTTCCACTGGCTTTAGGGTTGTGAATGATGTTTCTCAGAGGCTGATTTGTTAGCACCTCAATCTTATGAGCCTAGGAGTAAGGACGCAACTATCTTGAGGCCATCACCAAGGCTAAAGCAAACTTTTATATACTCGAACAATTCAACCCCGCCCCATGCAGAATCTTACTGACATAATATATGGGTTTCTGAACTTTAAGCTCCTCCATCACCAATACGGCGCTCGGGGCATTTTCAGAGACAGCTAAGTATAAGTACAGAGTCTTATTCAAGACTGGCTTAGCCAACAGAGGGGCTTGAACCATGTATTCCTTCAACTCTTCAAATGCCATCTGACTTTCGTTAGTCCATAAGAAATCTTTTACTTTCTTTAAAGCTTTGAAGAATGGCAAGCACTTGTCCCCGAACTTAGAGATGAAACATCCTAAAGCCGCAACCCTTCGGTAAGTTTCTAAACATTCTTTACGGAATGTGGAGGTTTCATGTCTAAGATGGCCTTTATCTTTTATGGACTGGCCTCAATTCCCCTCTTAGAAACCATCAATCCTAGGAATTTTACAGAATCTACTCCAAAAGCACACTTGGCTGGATTTAACATCATTTTGTGATATCTTAAGACCTGAAAAGCTTCCCTTAAATGGGTTACATGGTCTGTCTTCTCGAGACTCTTAACTAACATGTCATCTACATAAACCTCCATGGTCTTCCCAATATGGTCCTTAAAAATCTTTTTTACCAATCTTTGATACGTGGCTCTTGCATTCTTGAGACCAAATGCCATAATGAGGTAACAAAAAACACCAAAGTCAGTGATAAATAATACCTTGGGGATGTCATCTTTATGCATCTTGATTTGATTGTATCGGCTAAATCCATCCATAAACTCAACATCTCGTGCCCCGCGGTAGCATCTATCAGGATGTCTATCCGTGGGAGAGGGAAACAATCCTTCGGGAATGCATCATTCAGATCAGTGAAATTAACACAAATTCTTCATTTTCCATTAGCCTTCTTTACCATTACAGGATTTTCTAACCATTTTGGAAACTGTATCTCTTCAATGAAACCAGAATCTAAGAGCTTCTCAACTTCTTGCTAGATATTTTCCTGCCTTTTAGGGGAAAAACTCCTTTTCTTTTGCTTTACGGTCTTTCGATTCGGATCCACATTCAACTTGTGGGTGATCAACTCCGGATCTATACCCGGTATATCTGCTGCTGACCATGCAAACACATTATTATTCTCTTGCAAAAACCTTATTAACTTTCCTCTAAGGGGCTCCTCCAACGATGTTCCAATAAAAGTTACTTTCTCGGGATCCTCGGGAGTCGAAGGGATCGGGATCAAATCTTCTGTCGGTTTTCCTCGCTTCATATCATTCTCAAGGATATCCAAATCTTCGATGGGCAAGACCTGCCCCCCGGCTCCATCTGCCCTCAGCGAGGCTACATAACAGCTTCTGGCCATCTTCTGGTCTCCTCTTTCTTCTCTTATCCCGTCCCTGGTTGGAAACTTGATTATGGAATGGTCGAATACGGGGACTACCTTGAAATCATATATACATGTCCTTCATATGATCGCATCACATGTTGATCCAGCCTCAACCACCACAAAACTCAACATCTGTGTGGCTTGTCTCGGCTCCTACCCCATTGTTAGAGGTAGCTTAATTATGCCTTAGACCGGACATTCGACTCCAGCGAAACCATAGATTGACATATCAGTCGGGGTTAATTGAGAATCATTGTATCCCATCCTTATGAAGGCATCATAAAGTAAAATGTCTACCGATGCTCCATTGTCTATGAGAACTCTCTTTACTAGGTTGTTCCATATGATAGGTGTTATGACTAAGGGATCATCATGGGGAAACTTGACCCCTTCCAAGTCAAAATCATCGAATGTCATTGTTACTCCTATCTTGGCCCTTTTCAGAGCTTCTCCAATGATGTGCATGACTTCTTTAACATAAGCTTTCCTTGAGTTTTTAGACGATCCAGTTGCAGTCGGTCCTCCAAATATTGTATTAATCACCGGTCCTCGGGGTTGGAGATTTCTCCCCTGATCATCTTGGTCCCTCCTACGGTCATCAAAATTCCTTCTTCCATTATTGTTCCTTTCTCCTCATTCCGCATCCCCGGTATACTTACTCAATATCCCTTTTCGAATAAGGAATTCAATTTCATCTTTCAGTTATCGGCACTCATCGGTGTCATGACCAGCATCTTTATGGAATCTATAATATTTGCTTTAATCTAGCTTGAAAGGATCAGCCTTCAGGGGTTTAAGCCAACGAACATCCCTATCTTTCTCGATTTCCATCAAGATCTGGCTCCTAGGAGCATTCAGCCTAGCATACTCGGTGAATTTTTATCCAGGCCCTCCCTTCTTCGGGGTTATGTCAGTTTCTTTATTAAGCCGCGGATACTTATCCTTCACATCATACTCTTGATCTATTTTCCTCTTCTTTCCATCAGCGGGCTCATTGTTTACCACTATCTTTTTCATGCTTTCCTCGACTTGGATATATTTTCCTATCCTACTTTGGAGCTGTAGCATATTTCCTGGTGGCCGCTTGTCCAGAGACATCTTGAAGAACTCATCCTTGGTTCCTTGTTGCAATGCTATCATACCTTATCGTCAAGGTCTGGTAATTTCAAAGCCTCCTTTGTGAATCGATTCAAGTAGTCCCTAAGAGACTCCTTTGCTCCTTGCACAATACTCATAAGAGATACTGAGCATTTTTCATGCACCTTCCCGCTGATGAACAGCTTGATAAAAGCTTAACTTAATTCTCTAAAGGACCCAATTGAGTTTGATAGCAAATGGTTGTACCACCTTTGAGCCATGCCTGATAAGGTTTGAGGAAAAGCCTGACATTTGATCGCATCATTCACGGACTGTAGCAACAACGCATTAGAGAAGGTCCTGACATGATTAGCGGGATTTCCTGTTCCATCATAAGCCTTTATAGTCGGCATCTTAAACTTCCTCGTGATATATGTGTTCATGATTTCTACTGTGAAAAGCGGGGTTGGATCGTCTGGGTCTCCAAGGCGGAGTAACTCAAAAGGGTTTCCCCTAGGTGCATCCTTTGATTTTCTCATAGGAGCTTCTTCTAAATTGATGACTTGAGTAGTTCCCCTAGTTCCTCTAGCTCGGTTGGCCCTTGTTGGTTTCCTAGCCTGAATCCTCTTCATGTCCCTCCTTGGCCTTAGAATTTCTGCCTCATGGACACGTATCCTTTCCTCGAACGTCGGGGATGTCATTCCTTGAACTTCCGGAAATATGGGTGGCCTGCCCCCACGGGCTCAATGTTCCTACCTTCAATGGGCTCTTTATCCCTTCTCCTTCTCCTATGATGGGCATCTTCATCAGTTGACTCTCAACTTTCCTCAGTAGTATAGGATCCTGATACATCTCTTTCATTGTTGAGTGGTTGTAGACCTCTAAGATAATTAGGGTCGTCCTAAGGCTGGGATCAAGATGGTAGGGGTGACCTACTCCCTCAAGACTCTGAGTAGATTGGCATCCTATAGGTGGGATTTATGGGCATGTGATGCACTATGGTTGACATCTCAAAGCCCGTGGATTGAGTTCCCAAATGAGCATTCAGATTTGAGTTTTGAGGGTTCGTTCCTAGAGCTGGGGGTGGATGTGATTCAGATCGGGGATTTAAAGGATATGTTGTCCCTTGGTAGTACGTTGAGTGATGGGGAATGTTAGGTCACACACACTGTAGAAGGGGGTTGAATACAGTGTATAATACAATCAAATCGAATTAAGAATACAAGTATGTAACAAAGAATAATCTTATTAATAAAATAGTATTGCAATGGAACCGTTCTCTCTCAGTGATGAACAAATATCACGAGAGCTGCTAGGGTTACAATGAATAATATTCTCGATAATGATAACACATATAGTGTAAACCCTATGTCTGTGTTTATATACCACACAGTTACAAGATAATCTCTAATTGATATCGAATATAATTTTGTATCCTAAAATATATCAATTAGTTATCTTTTCCTCCAAGTCTTCTATTCTTCATAGAATTCTTCTCCATGCATATCTCTTCTTGTTTTAGTCTTGATCTTCTTTCCCTTCAATCAGCCGCCTTCATTATCTGAAAGTCTTCTTAAGTCCTGATATTATCTTCTGATGAATATCTTCTGATATCTTAAGTTCTGATAATTTAAGTTCTGATATCTTAAGTTCTGACTTCAGTATAAGTACTGATTTCCAGTTAAGTCCTGATTTGTCCTGTTAGTTAAGATCTGAAAACTAAACACAAATCATTATTAGACATGACATCACAAATATATCTAACAATCTCCCCCAACTTGTAAATTAGCATAATATACAAGTTCAATAGATATTTGATGATGTCAAAAATATTAAGTACAAATGCATATGAGAATTTGACTAAATAACTACAACTCACAATCCTTGTAGCTTTTACCATCCTTAAAGTCTGATATCAGTTTTAGCCTGTATATACTTCAAAATTTAACAGTTGTAGTCCTTGACTTGGCTTCAGTATTTGATCTCTTGAATGTCAGGAGTTTTTCTGAGATAGTTCTTCAGAAGAGTTCTCTCAGCATATTCAAGTTCATTTATCATCCTCTTTTTAGCATCTTTAAGTTCAGATGTATCTTCTCCTGTCTGAAAGATAGCATCCCTGAGATCATTAATCTTTGCTTTCCTTATTTCCTGATCCAGTCTGATCAGATAAGCTTTGTCAGACTCCAGATTAAATTCAACACCCTTAATACCCAGAAAAGTAGTGATCTTGGCGGTATTGGGCTTCATCTCAACTAAATCACCATTGTGAGCTCTGTACTTTGGATAGTATGGTCTGTCAGACTTTACAGAGTAAAGTTTCTTCTGCCTCTGAATATCAGATATTAAGTATCTGGCAGCACCATCTGTTGACCTGTTCTTCACTTGAAGTAGAAATAAAACATGTTGCAGTTATTCATAAACTTCAACCGAATTTCATTCTTTCTTATCTGGAATACTCTCCCATCTGTCAGAAAATAAAGCATTATGTCTTCTTTCAGCTTGGAGTTGTAGACCATCTGTGCAGACTCTAATTGATTTAATCTTTCTGGAGTTATCCCTACTCCTGGTTCAGTAAGGGATGTAGGATCCGAGGTAGAGTTGTTTATTCTTTTCTCATCAGGATTACCCGGTCCTTTTTTATCTCTAGCTTCCTTCCCTTAAATCAATCTACCCTGAAAAACATTTGTTGAAGCCTTCATAGGTTGAGCAGATTGTTGAGCTTTAGTAAAACCAGGTAGTAGAACTGTTGAAGGTTTAACATGAGCAATGTCGGAGGTTTCCTTTTCTTCTGATGTCAAGACAACTTGAGCTCTGTCAGAGGTTGCTTGAATATTCCTTTTCTTGTTCAAAATCAGACTTGTATCTTCATCAGCATTTACTTCCAGATCCATGGTTGGCATATATATCTTTATAGATTCATCAACTTTTGCCTTACCCTTGAATCTAGGATCAACTTCCACCTGTGATTTGGACTTGGCCTTAGATGCCTCAGTATCTATCCTCTCTTTGATCACAATGCCCTTAGGCTTAGGTGGTTTCTTTGCAATGACTTGAGCTTTAGACTTTGACTTAGATTTGTCATTTTCAGCTTTCAGTCTAATCTCTTCTTCCTTCAGGATTTCAAAATCCATGCCTGGATTGTCCTTTAGGAATAGCCTTTTGGAGATCTCTTCATCAAGTTTCAGAGTTTTTTCATCAGAAGTTATCCTTTTACCAGTATCAGAACTTGTTCTTTGACGTATAATTCTGGCTTTCCTTGATAAAGAACCCCTGCCTTGACTTAGACCTCTATTGTAATAACCCCAATTTTTGGAAATTTTTGAAACCCTTATGAATAGTAATTTTGCAGATTATGCTGAATAAAAAAACTTTTCATACCACACTATGTAGGGGCTCTTTTATTGATCTTCTGGGATATTATTAGTACTCTATATGATAAATAAGTGTATGTAAAGATCGTCAGAATCCAAATTCGAACACTTTGATTTTTCCCGAAAATCTACCAGATACAGAAAGAATTGAGTATAAGGTAACAGAATAAAAAGGATTTAAATTCAAGGATTATAAGAGAGGATCATGAAAGGAATATAATGTATTGAGAAAGGTTAAAGAAACCTAAGTAATAAGATCCCGGGTATGATCCCTCAAACGATAAACGAAAACGAAAGTTAAGCGAACCGTATAACAGATCAGCGGTCATTAGGCAAGCAATTAGGAGTTAATCAAGGAGGTTAGGGATGATGATGTCATCAAACCCACAAGGTGTGGACAAGTGGAAGCATTATGACATGTGCAAGATGACATAAGCATGACAAGGGGTTTTGTTTTGTTGGTTGATTTTGGGCCATGTAAAATTTACCATGGTAAAAAGCTAAAACATTTTCCAAGGCAAAAAGGAGAAGCAACCAAGCAAATATCATAAAACACAAAAATTAGAAGTTGACTTTCCCATTTCAAGAAGAAAGCTCTCGGCTAAAATAAACCCAGCAACTTCAAACTGCCATATCTCCTTCAATACTCACTCAAATATTGTTTTCTATAGCTCGTTGGAAAGGTATTGAGATGTCCTACAACTCTTGTTCACAAGTCTCTTCCAAATAAGCATGGTAAGACCCTCATTTTTACAGTTCTTTAAATCGGACTTTTAGAAACATTCAAAGCCTAACTTTGTGTTCTTGATTTCTTTGGAAAGATCAAGCTTTTAGGAGGCTCCCTAAGGCTTCCTAGCAACTTAACACCTCCCAAGGAAAGTATAAATATTCACACCCTTTAGTAATAAGTTTGAATGTTGAAGTTTGGAGATGGTTTGGATGGATGAGTAGTAATTTGAATGATAAGCATGATTCGAGCTTAATTGTTAAGTAGTTTAGTTGAATTTGGAGATGTTATAATATATGATTGGATTGAGATCCTTGAGCTTATTATGACTGAAATCAGTAGCATTGATGTGTATCTTGAGTTGTTGTTGATTGGTAGTTGGATTGATATGATTTGGAATGGTAAAAATTTGGGAAATCGCGTAAACATAGCCGTCGTAATGTCCGATTTACTTTAGACTGCTTTTGTTCATAACATTAGGACCCGAGAACTCCCTGCTAGGTTTTGACCATTACCATGTTTAGATAGTTCATGTTACGAGCTTCGTTTTGATATGTGGTTCGTTTGATTCCGATGTACGGTTTAGGAGAAACTGCCGTTTTAAGTAACGATGTTTCGCGAACGAACCATTACCCCTTGCCTTACTTTGAAACATATGTTAATGACCTAAAAGGGCTAATTGGAGTATGAAACATTTATGTAAAGTGTATTAGGCAGTTGGTAATACACTCGCGAAAGAATTGCCTTAAAACCCTTAATGGTTAATTTATTAAAAATGGTGGAGTCGAGGATACTCGAGCGACTTAAGTAAATCGTTAAGCACGAAAGCGAACGTTAGGACTCTAAATGGTTAAAGTCTAGTTTCTTAAGCGACCGGGGTTTAATTCCGACTTATGTTGTTGTTCATAGGTTATCGGACCCCCTCTAAGCTTAAGCCTATCCGGGAGCACTCAGGCAAGTTTTCTACCCGTTATACTGTTGTTGTGATGTATATATGTATATTCATTATCTTGTGATAGATGCATGTTGGTTAATTAGTAAATGTTGCGATATATTGAAGCACTGATATGGTATATATATGCATGCCTGTTTCGTATTCTTTCCATATATATCTGTTGGTTCAGTTGATAATACCTATGCTAGAGAATAGCAGTAATTTGCATATACCCTTAGTATAGGGACCCAAAGGTGAAAACATTTTCTAAAACCGGGAGTCGAGGATCCCGAGTAGATTTTATATATATATTTATATATATATGGTTATAGTTTTCAAAACTATTAATCGAATAAGGTTTATTCGATAACTTTATTTTATTATTGAATATCGTGATAGTAGCGTAGTTCATTATTGTATATGGTAGCGGGACTCTGAACCCTGAGGTTGAGGAGCAACAACGCGATGATGTTTTATTACTAATTGGAGATCGGATTGTGGATCCGATAGAGCTTCCTAACGCAGGACCAGATGATGTTCATATTGAGGATGTAACGGTTGAGGATGTTATCCTAGAAGGGATTGTTGCTGAGGAGGATCCCGTGAAGGATCCTGACAAGAATGAATAAAGGACCACTGAGGAATTGATGACCATGGTTAGGGAAACTACCAGAGGTAGGATTGGTCGGTCACTACCGGAGGTTCGTTCAAGTTTGTAAAGATAGTAGCCCCTTTGACGCGGCTTACTCGTAAGACTAAGAAGTTTGAATGGACAGAGAACAGCCTTTAAGAACTGAAGCAAAGATTGGTGATGGCCCCTATGTTGGCATTGCCGGATGGAAAAAGGAGATTTTGTGATTTGTATTGACGCTTCGCATAAGGAATTAGGGTGCGTGCTTATGCAGCACGGTAAGGTAATCGCGTACGCGTCAAGATAATTAAGGGAATATAAAATTCGATATCCCCACCCATGAGCTTGGGCTCGTGGCAATAGTTTTTCCCTAAAGATTGGAGGCACTACTTGTATGGAGAGAAGTGCGAGAATTACCTAAGCCATAAGTGCTCTAGTACATTTTCACGCAGAAAGCGCTCAACATGCGCCAAATGAGGTGGTTAGAGCTAATCAAGGATTACGATTATGAGATTCTTTATCATTCGGGGAAAGCCATAGTGGTTGCTGATACCCTTAGTAAAAAGGAGAGACTCAAGATGAAAATGTCTTTGGGAGAGTTGATAAGAGATTTTGAGGAAATGGAAATAGAAGTGAAGGTAACCGGAGCCGGTACCGAAAAGCTGTTTGAGATTGCAATACAGCCCGAATTATTGGAAAAGATCATATTGTGCCAAGAAAAATTGATGAATGAAGGCAGAGAGCCAATAAATAGAGAAGAGATTAATACCGAGAAAGATGATAATGGAATAATGAGGTATTCCTAAAGAATTTGGGTTCCAAATGTTTAAGAGCTTAAGGACTGGATCTTAGATGAAATCCATAGATCGAGGAATAAGATTTAGGGCAAACCCCGAATGTGATAATCAGGGAGATTGCCATTAAGAAAGAAGGAGCCCATAACATAATGAAGTGGAAAACAAGAATTTTAACGTATAAGATAACCCCAAGTATGGGAGAAGGATGAAACATTTCATACTAAGGAAACAGAAAGTCGAGTAAGGAAAGGAGACCCGAGACAGTACTCCTATACGGAAATTCATGGACCTGTCTAAAAAGAACTTAGACTATTATTCCCAACCACCACCTTGAGGAAACAATGCGGTAGGAAATTCTTTCATGACCTTTAAATCGCTAAGCTCTCAGAGTTCCAAGGAACAGGTTGACCCAGTCGAGGCAAGAGCCTGGCTAAAGGAAATATAGGAATCATTTGAAATTCTAAATGATTGACGAATCACAAAAGACTGTTTTTGTCACTTACCCTCCTAAAAGAGAGGCCACCCGATGATGAAAGGCCAAGGAAGGCACGGAGCAAGAGATTATAATAAACTGATTTAAGTTCGGTCAATTGTTTTCAGGAAAGTACTTTCCAAGGTTATGGAAATAGTGTAAAAGCTTTAGAGCCAGAACAAAGGCAGACGAGTATGATGAATTATGAATCTAAGTTGTAAAAGTTATCAAGATTCGTTCTGAGGACACGAATCCAGAATGACGGGATGTATAAAATCAATGCTTATGTTGTGTTGGTTCATGAAATAATGATAAGAGAAAGGAAAATAAAAAAGAAACTGAAATGGAAAGGAATATAAAGGCAATAGAGTTGAGGAATGATAAGAGAGTTGGGTATGAGGAAACCCTAAAGACTCGTAGTAATAGAAATAGAAAAGTATGTAATCGTCAGGATGAGGGTGATTCACCATGAGTTAAAGTTGATGATTGAAGGAATAAGAGACACATATATTTTATCCCCTTTAAGTTGGGAGGATTCGAGGAAATCTTGAGATAGTTCGAAGGATAAATAATGAGACACGGATAGACGGAAGAGACAAGAAAGTAAGAAATTAGGAAATTGGATGAAGGAAGTAACCTTCAAAAATGGAAAGTGTATGTAACACCTGTGACTTGATACCCAAAAGGGAGACACCAAGTACAAAAGATATCCCAACATTGAGATGACTGTTGAGATAAACAACAAAAGTAAATAAGGAATTATTAAGAAGAGGTTCACGTTGAACATGACCAATATCTTCCATAACATCCTTGTTATCGTTACCAAATTAGGAAAGAAAAGCGGATAACCGTTGTTATCTTTTAGAGGCCATATTGATTGACCTCATTTTGAATACAGATGTTATTGTGAAATTAGGCATATACTATCGAGGTGGGAATGATTGAATAAGACACCCTTATCAGGGATATATGACTTGATTTATCCATGGAAGGATGTATGTACCTTTTTAAAGGTGGAATTAAGGATAGAACATCGGTAACTTAAAACGAATCCTAGGGGAATGCATACAGGTTGGCATTTCACCCTTAATAGGGATAGTATGAGTTTTGACAGTATGAATTGGAAAGGATTAAGGTAATAACAACCTTTAAGAATTAGTGGAGAAATTTTTTTTCAGAAGTATATAGACAATGATTCTGGTATAAATAAATGGTATTTTGATATGCCCTGTATCTAGGGAATACAGGAGGAACGATTCAAGGATAACCTTAGAGGTTTTACAAGGAGAAAGGTAATATTCAAAATTCTCAAGAATAGGAATGTTGATAAAGGGAATATGACGTAATTATAATGATGCCAAGTGGGGCACGTGTTAAACCACGAGAAAGTATGGATCGAACCAGTAATGGTCGAAATTGTTCAGGGCAATTAGGACTTAAGATAAAAGATGTTCTAAATATGATTGAGAGTCAGTCATGACAGTGATTAACCTCTAAAGACTGAGGCAATAACTTATGGAAAAATGGTGATTTTTTTTACTCATCAGATTTTAAGGAAAACATCTTCACATAAGCTGTGATTGAAATGAGGTAGAAAATTTATTTGGAGGTAGTTAAAATGACATTGACTGTAAGGAAATTTTACTATCAGGAAAGGCCAAAGAGGTGGCCGACACTTTAAAGGTAAGAGGATAATTATAGGCGCTTGTGCCAAAGGAATACAGTGATGATGGTTAAAGCTATGAGTGTTGTATTATGGTTTGGAAGATTGACATTCCTTCTGATGACTGTGCAATACCCAATCGTAATAGTAGTTGGTAAAGGTTCAATTCGTGTAATCGCCATGAGCGGGCTATCTATCTCAGAAGATACTATCTTGAGATAAGCCAGGACCATGTTTCAAAAAGGACTAGATGAACCCTTGAGTTAAGTCTTCTATTTAGGGCATACGATTAAGAATGGTATTAACCTGCTATCGTTGCTTTGACTGAAACTCTTCTGCAATTTTATCTACTTCATGTCATGAAAGTATGTCAGAGTTTGGAGTGTTCTTCATGAATTATGATTGGTGATTATGTTAACTCCTTAGAAGTATTCTATATGACATGTATGGACTCCGTATGGTTAGATATTAAGATTTCATGGAAAGTGAATGACGACAGTAGGTCAGTGGTGGACCATAGTAATGCAGCAATGATTCTGCAAGTAATGAGCTAATTACAACCGTGAGAGTTGTATTGGAGTGGATGTTGAGATTGAGTACCACTAATCGGGTCGTGGTAGTGTATAAGTTATCATTGATAGACTAATTAAGTAGAGTATCTACCTATTGAATATTTATTCCTTCTTATCAATAGAGAGTCGTATTACTATACGAGGAAGGTTGCGATGCAAGCATAGAATTCATGTAAAGCTTGGTCCTTCATATAGAAGTAAAAAAATTTATTGAGAGATCACTATGATCATGAACACTTGTTACATTGCATAGTTAGTACAGAAGGTGGCCAACCATTAGTACTTGACAAGCAATTAAACAATAGCTGGTATCCTACTCGGCTTCTATCACACAGATAGATAGTCATTCGGCAATACCACCCCTTCTGGAAGGGTTGTTCTTCTCAGCTTACATGAAATGAAAAGAAGAGAACAACATCAGATAGGTAAGATGAACAGGACCAAGCTCCCAATTCGCGAGCGGATAGGAAACGTTCCGCAGTTTCCTATAGGCGTTGATATCGCTGTAGCTGAGGTAGGAACTACCAATAGGCTAGGCTTTCAACTTTTGATGTATCAGATTATGTATATTTATGAATTGTAATAATGGCAAAGAAATGTAAATTTATTCAGAAAACCTTTTAAGGTGTATTGGCAGATAATTGTGGAATAAAATGACTTGTGATTATTTTTGGATGTTCATCTCTGAGACTATAACGTGTGGTGTGTGTGTTTATTGTGGGGTCACAGTACAGAGTAGTTAATTAATTATTAAGATTGGGTGCTATTAATGGAAATGGAACTCGTGACAACCCGGATCCCCGACCCCGGATTTGGGGGTGTTACATCTACTCCTTTCAGAGTTTCCCTGGTCTTCATTATCATCATCCTTACCCTTCAGTGATTGATTAGTTGTGCATTTAGACTTAATTACTTTCTCCCCCTTTTTGGCATCATCTGGTAGAAGTAGGGAGACAAGCAATTCCACAGAGTTTTAGATTTCATTGAGTTGGTTTTGTTGAGCAGCTTGATTCTTTAAAATATCATATAGTTGAGCTTGCTGCTTTTCTTGAGTCTTTTCTATATATTCAATACGGTCAAAGGTTGGCTTAAAAAACCTTTTCTTGTCCAATGTGACATTCATGGTTTGCTTAGTCACTGTATCTTGAAGTTTGTCCACCTTGGCTTGAGTTATTGAGTGTTGACCTTGAAGGTTCCTGGTACTCAATGCAGTAACTCTGAGCTGTGCTTTGAAGTCATCATTCATCAGTATTTCATCAGCTTTAGCCAGGTGCTCAGCAAGAACATCTGTAGTAGGAACAAAATCAACTTTGTTCCACTCCTTGATCCATTCTCTTCCTCTGTTAGTTTCCCTCCAAGGAACTGGTGCATCCTTTCTCACAAACTTCTTAAGCAAATCAGTTACAAACTGTTTGTTGAAGTGCATGTCCAGAAGGACCAGCTGCATCTGCATTTATATTTTTAGCAGCTTCACCAGTATTTTCTTCAACAAAACTTGCAGAATCTTCAGTATCAGCATCTTTTGATAGAATGATTGTATGTGAAGTAATAGAAGATTCATCTTCATGGACATCAGCATCTATCAATGGAGTGATTGGTGGAGTGTGCTGAGAAAGATGTGAAGTAGATGGAGCTTCCAGATACAAGACCATAGGCACTTCCAAGTTGTTGATATCAATTTCAGCACTTATGCCTGGGTTGTCAGCATGTATTGGAGAGTTTATTGGAGACACAGGAGGTGTAGGCAATGGAGTAGTCTCTGGCTCTTGTATTGGTGATTTGTGAGCTTCATGAAGTTCTGGCTCAGCACTTGGAAGAGATTCAACTACAGTAGGTTCTTGTGGGATCAGAGAATCCTGACCCCCTTCCACAGTTGCTGCTTTCATTCCTTCTTCAGAGGTTGATTCTTCTACAGCCCTCCTTGCTCTTTTCTTTTTAAGTCTCTTAGCTGGTGGAGATACTCTGGGAGCTTGATCATCAGAGTTTAGTTTTATAAGCCTTTTTAGGGGCCTAGAACTCCCAGTTTCTTGAGCTGTCTGAGAAAAGACCTTCTCAGCTACTTTAGCAACAGGTTCTGATGGTTGATCATGTGCCTCATCATCAGATTCATCTCTTAAAATCATTTTCCTTCTTTTCTGTTGTGCCTGAGGTACTTTCTTAGTCCTCTTTAATCTAGAAGAAGAAGGCTTCACCTGATTATGTGCTGATGGTTGGTTGGTATGTTCTGATGTGTGTGTTTATTGAGTGGCAGGAGTAAGTTCTGATGGTTGTTGTGGTTGTGGTTGTGGTTGTGGTTGTTGTTGTGGAACATCAGGATATAATACAGAGTAAGTATCAACATCAGCATTTACAAGGGCTTTCTGCTAAAGGAATTCTAAGGGGCCTCATAACTTTCTTTTTGTTATCAGCAGTTAAAAGATCAGTAAAGGCCTTTTTTGCTAACCTAAAAGGTTCTATGAGTTCACTTGCTAGTTGTGGTTCATCTGATGTACAGTAACTGTAAATTAACTGACAGAACCTAGCAAAGTAAACTACATTCCTGTCCTCTTTCATTCTATCTCCTATAAAACATAACACAGTCTTGGCATAATCAAAGTGAGACTGGTTTAGGAGAGCATACCCAATTTGTTGAGTCAGAATCGGAATGGCGTCAAAATTTGAGCATTTGTTTGCGAACGCCTTGGTGATGCAATCGAAGAAAAAACTCCATTCTCTTTGAATATGTGAGCGTTTTAGTTGGCCCAACTTTGCCAAACTCTCCTCATACCCTAAATTAGCCATCATTTGCTGTAGCAATGGCTCCTCAACAGCAGAACTGAACTGACAGTTCTCAGGTAGATGTAGAGCTTTCCTGACTGTTGCCGGAGTAACAATGTACTCCACCTCCTTTGCTGTAAAAATGATGCTTGGAGTCCCATCCTTACCACCATCATCATAAAGTCCCGTTCACCAGAACGTCAGAACTTGAGTTCCAGATAAAGTGGATGGTTACGTCAAAGCGAACCCTATTTCACTGTGAGCCAAGAAGTCCTGAACAAAATGAAGTTCCGACGGAGCTTCACTTTTGGTTAGAATGGCAGTGTAGTTGTTGGGGATGAACTTTGCTCCATTAAAGATTAAACCATTGGGTGCCATTGAAAAATAAGTGAGAAATACGAATGCCTGAAAGGTGTTTGGTAAAATGCTTGTGTAAAAACCGTCAGAGAATATGGAGAGAATAAGAGAAAAGAAAGAGAGTGTAGAATACAAAAGTAGATAAAAGATTTAAAATCTTTTCTCTCTTTTACGTTTACACGCCACTTGACAGCAGTTAAGACGAATTTGAACAGTCTTTACACCTGTCAGTCATGCAGTAGTTAAGACAATAGTTAATGGGCACGGGAAATAAGTAATGATTACTATGCACATGCAGTTTTTCAAAAAAAAATGTTCCCACTAATAAGTAATTATGACTTTCTTTATCTCACTTAAACCAGTATTCTGATAAAATAGAACCGTTCAAGTATTGACCAAAAATAAATCAAGTAAATAAATACTGCCACGTAAGCATCAGAATTTAAAGGTCATCAGAATATGGCTTCTGTACTCAAAAAGTGAATGTTTATTTCTGTAATTCTTCACACAAATACTGATAAAGTTTCCTCAGAACTTCCATCAGAACTTGCCCTCAGAAATTATGCAACTAACACTTAAACTGTTCATCTAAAATAATATTGTTCACCACAGTAATTTTCATCATTGATATGGAGTGTAAGTGTGTGCTTTAAGCTAAATATCAAACAAAGAGTAAAGTCTGATTCACTTTAGTACATCTTAGAAATAAGGCATAACTAAGAAATTTGCTCAAAATCTGTCATTAGTTTGAAGTCTTACTATAGAATGAGTTCATGCATGAGTCCATGTAATAACCGGGAAAATTATGTGAATATTATATGTTAAATAAATAAATATTATGTGTTTAAAGTAATTGTTGCCATGATATTAGATGTACAGTGATTATATGTGTTTCGTGCGGACCAGAAAATTTTTCGATTGATTAATATATGTTTAAACTGCAATTATATGAACCTATCTGCAATCGGGACGCGTATTTATTGGCGTCTTTATTAAGATACTCGTTTTATTTCGTTTTACGCTTGTTTCAATGTATTTTACGTGTTTTCGGGATTTTCTAGTAATTTAGGGATCGTTCCTGTTTTTCAAAAATTATCGAACCGGGACCCCACCGGGACGTCAAACCCCACAAAATCTGTGTTTTCATTTTTATAAAATTATTTGAGTTTCAAATACCCTTTATTTTTGTATTTTTTTTTTATTATTTGCAATTTTCGGGGAATTTTGACATTAATATTGTATTTTATCGTTTTTAAAATTATTCCCCGTAATTATTATTTTGGGGCTTAATTATTGTAATTTAGGGATAAAAACACCCTTAATTTATTTTGGGGATATAATTTCAGAATTAATATAAATAGCTGAACAGGATTAATTTATTCATTTTATTTTATTAAAAATCCAGAAAATTCATAAACACCAAGAACAAGTTCTTAGGGGTGAAATCTTTTCTCTCAACTTCCAACACGGTTTTTGATCGATTCTGGAAACCAAATCAGACATATTAGTAACCAAAATCTTCCTCTCGAAGAGAGCTTTCCATTGATACCCATATTTTGATCTGAGGTACAGTAAATCGAAAAGTCGATTTTTATCTTTTTAATCTTGAAAATCGTTTTTGTTTTTGGATGATTCTGGGTTGATTTTGATGTTATAGACAGCTTTAGAATGATGTTTATGATCGATTTATGTATTTAGTTGCATCGTTTTAGTCCCGGACTATTGAAACCGCGTCCTTGAGTTTTGATATTTTAATTTTGGATTTCTGGAATTATATGGACTGTTGTGAATGTTTAGAGTTATGTAGATGGATTGTATGTTGTCTGAGCTTCGTATTGGTATGTAGAACAGTCGATTTGGTTTAGAATCGAGCGAATTCGATTTTTCCGATTTATCCATCGGAGAACTCGAGTTTTTGACCGGAGATCACAACTCCGGTGTTGTTTGTTAATTCTGGGTTCACATGGTGAATTGTATCGTGATTTGGATTAAGTTTGATGTAAAAACCGATTGAAACGGTCGTGTTGAGGCCGTTCTGGGTTTAGCCGGACTTCCATCGCGGCCGCCGGAGAACTCACCGGTTTCTGGGTTTTCCAGAAATCCGGCGGGTTGTTCTTGGCGACCCGACCGGTTTCTTGACGACCCGTTTAGTTTTTGTACCCGACCCATTTTTGATCCATTATTTCCCAAATCCCATTGCTGTAATCTGTTTCTGCATTTACTTTTTATAATTTATTTTTAAAAATCATTTTCTAAATTACAAAAATCATTTAATTTATATTTAAAAATCATTTACTTATTATTTTTAATTCTAAAAATTATTTTCTGAATTATTTTAAATTCCTAAAATTATTTTCTTTAATTATTTTCAAAAATACAATTTGATTTAATTATTTATAATTAATTTTAGTTAATTATTTATGAATTTAATTAATTGATTAAAAATCAATTAATCAATTAATTTTATTTATAAATAGTTAAATAAATGTAAATTATTTATAATTAATTCAAATAATTCCTAAAAATTATTTTTAGGTTTTAAAAATTATATTTTGGTATTTAAAAATCAATTAACATTATTATTAATTGATTTAAATCTATTTATTCCTTATTTTATTCATAATAATTAAACCGTTCGTCCGTTTAATACGAAACGAATGCGTACAGACTCAGAAAAATATTGCGCTTCCAATAAAAATACTTTTGAGACCTAATTTATTTTATATTGCAATGTCATTTGATTTGTGTATCAGTTTAAGTCGGTATTTAATCGGTAAATGCTAATATTGACCTAATTTTCATTCTGAATGCACTGAGACGTATCTTTTAATGATTTGACTTATGTGTTACATAAAATATGTGAGTACGTGTTATATAAATGCCATGATTACGTGATACGTGATATACATGCTATCTGTTTCAGTTTTAAAATGCCATGCTAGTTATAAACGATCGGATAGATGTCAAGACGTATAGTTACGTCGATTGAGTTTAGTTCTGTCAATTAAGATAGTCCTTTTGTTTATAGAATCGAGTAGCAAGGAGTGCAGTCAAGTGTTAGACGAAGATAATAGCCATCAGTTAGAAGCAGAGTTAAAGTAAGAGGTTATTGAGCATACCAGGCAAGTACCCCTAACTTCACTTATCGTTCAAGTGACGTTTATTTTGAATTATATTATGCAAGTACCTCTATCTTCATTTATCATTCAATTGATATTGACTCTGAACTTTATTCTTTCGATTTCCATACTATTCTAAGTTCAGAATAGTTAAACGTTTTATATATTTCGCTATAAATCACTCTATACAGTGGAACATTGAATTGAGATTAGCGAATAACTAATTGTTCTAGCTATTTCGCCATCGATTGTTAAGATAACTCTGGACCATGAGAAATGGAGAGTTATATGGTTAAGGATGTCCTTTGATTCGGCTCCTTTGATCAAAATGTTTTATGGATTGGATGAATGCGTAAGTGACCGGGACGGACGGTCCAGCGGAGGGCTATTTCTATGTGTTATATGAGATACTATGACACCATTTTGCCACAGGCAGGTATATTGCCTTTTTAATTGAGTACTCGTATTTTGGGGACATGTTTCTATGAATCATGACCTTGTGCTATCACACGGGCTGATCAGCATGTGATAGTACGTCCGTCGGAGTTAGATTCCAATCTAAAAGTTATCGTTTATTGTTGATAGTTTGTGAAGCTTTTATTAATGATCAAATATTACTGCTTTTGTTCTTTTGTTCAGTTATTATTGGAATGTGGTTTATCATTACAAGTACATTTTATATTGCTTGCTGAGCATTTCTTTCGCTCATACTTGTTTATCAATCTAATCTTTCAGCTAAGCCAGAGCCAGCTTAAGATCCAGGTTTGGTCAGAAGTCGAGTGCTTGTAAATAGTGGTGTGTATTCCAGGTAGACTGTTTTGGGACGCTTGGATAGTCTAGAGGTTTGTAATAAAATTTGAATAATCTGTAAAACTAATTAGACTTATGGTTTGTAATAACACTTGATTTGTAGTAATGTCTGTTCCATACTATAACCTGTGATCGATCCAGTGCAGGTAAAGGGGTCGTATTTATTATATTATTCCACTGTGATTATTTTATTATAATTTAGTGGCAAGTGACCCCCAAATCTAGACCCCGGGTTTGGAGGGCGTCACAGGTTGGTATCAGAGCTACAGGTTATGGTCACTGAAACAGGCGTAGGATTGTCATAGATGAGTCATAGGAAGATCTCATAAGATAGGCGCGTGTAATTTAGCTTTTATAGGATTAAATTTAGGATATTGGGCTGGGTTATAGTTAAGTTGTTTAGGTTTCCTGTTTTGCGTTTAGCTTTAGGCCTTGTGTCATTGCCCTGCTATTTTGTTGGTTTAGTTAAGATTTCGAGCAAGGATTTAAAAGGTTTGGATAATTCGGAGTAAATTTTCTTTGTGTTATTATTCTCGAGATAATAAGCAGGATTATGTGATAATCATGTCGCTTGTGTTAATATGGTAGCAAGTTTATGATATTTGAGAAGAGATAGTGTTTGCGAACTTTAATATGCTAAGGAATTGCTACATATTTGACACAATGCTTGACAGATTATTATATATATTGCTTGTTTCTTACCAGAATAATGGCACCAAAGAGAAGAAATAATTTAGGAGAGGATCGTACCGAGAGTCGTACAGATCCAGCGATTATCCAGATGTTGGGACTGATGCAGCAGCAGATGTTACATCTTACGCAGCAGCAACAACAGCAACAACAGCAGCAAACAACAGCACCACCAGCAGTGACTTTTAAGCAGTTTCAAGCAGTGAAGCCACCTGAGTTCAAGGGAAGTGCTGATCCTGTGGAAGCTAATGCATGGCTCAAAGAAATGGAAAAGGCTTTTGAATTAGTCGGAGCAGGAACTGAGCAGAAGACCAAGTTTGCAAGTTACTTTCTGAAGGGTGAGGCAAACTATTGGTGGGAATCCACGTAAGCATTGGAAGGAGGTGAGTTTATAACTTGGGAGAGATTCACAGAGTTGTTCCTGGAGAAGTATTTCCCGAGGTATATGAAGAATCAAATGGAGATTAAGTTCTTGAATCTGACCCAGGGTGATCTTACCGTGGCGGAATACGAGGCTAAGTTTACTGAGTTAGCAAGGTTCGTGCCAGACCAGGTTGATACCGATGAAAAGAAAGCCAGAAGGTTTGAACAGGGATTGAAATTTTGGATTCAGAACAGAGTGGCCATGTTTGAGTTGACTTCATATGTGGTAGTGGTTCAGAAGGCAATGGTGATTGAGAGTAAGAGTGATATGTCTCAGAAAGGAAAAGATGGGAAGAAAAGGAAAATGGAAACCTCAGAGGGAGGTCAGCAGTCAAGTAATTTTCCGGGTCGTTTCAACAAAAGGCCAGATTTTCAGGGTAATAGGAATATGGGATTCAGAAGACCACAATCAGGAAATGGAGGACAAGGCAACCGTTTTCAGAATTTAAATCAGCAGAGGCCCAATCGTCCACCAATACCAGATTGTCAGTTTTGTGGTAGGAAGCACTTTGGGAATTGTAATGCTAATGTGACGTGTTTCAAGTGCGGCAGGAAGGGACACACTTTGCTAATGTGTGTCAGAATCCGACTCAAGGTCAGAATGTGGGAACTGGATGTTATAAGTGTGGAAAGCCAGGGCATATTTCCAGGAATTGCCCAACTCAGGGTACGACGAGCAACACCCCAAGGCTTACAGGTGCTCCATCTCAGAATGTGCCAAGAATTGAAGGACCACCAGCAAAGGACCAACCAAAGGCCAGGACATTTAATTTGACTATGAAGGATGCTGTTCAGAGTTCAGACGTGGTTGCAGGTACGCTTCCAGTCAACTCCATAGATGCTAAAGTTTTATTTGATTCTGGAGCTACAAGATCATTTATTTCTCAAAGTTTTGTCGATAAACTGCATTGCGAAGTTAAGTTGTTAGAACAAGCATTAATGATAGAGTTAGCTAATAAGGATCAAGTTTCCGTCGACCGAGTGTGTCCGAAGTGCGATATTAAGATAGGAGGACATCATTTCTATGCCGACTTAATACCTTTTAAGTTGGGAGAATTTGATGTTATTTTAGGAATGGATTGGTTGTCAGAAAATAACGCCCAGATTGATTGTAAGAATAGGAAAGTGAGACTTCAGACCTTGGATAATAAGAAGAAGGTGATATTCCGAGGAAATAAGCAAGAGAAGAAGTTCTTAACGATCGCTCAAGTGAAGAAGTTATTACGTCAGAATTGCGAAGCATATTTGGCCCATGTGATAGACACCAGTAAAGAAGTTCCAACACTAGAAGCGATTCCAATTGTCAACGAATTTTCAGATGTCTTTCCAGACGATCTACCAGGATTACCTCCCGACAGAAAAATTGAGTTTGCAATTGATCTAGCACCCGAAACAGAACCAGTTTCTAAAGCCCCGTACCGGATGGCACCAGTGGAAATGAAAGAATTGGCATCTCAGTTGCAAGATCTTTTGGAGAAAGGAGTTATAAGACCCAGTGTATCCCCATGGGGCGCACCAGTACTATTTGTCAAGAAGAAGGATGGGAGTATGCGACTGTGTATCGACTATCGAGAACTGAATAAGCTAACCATTAAAAACAAGTATCCGTTACCAAGGATCGATGATTTGTTTGACCAATTGCGAGGCGCTGTATGGTTTTCTAAGATTGATTTAAGATCCGGATATCATCAACTAAAGATCAAGCCTGAAGACATTCCGAAGACCGCATTTAGAACCAGATATGGGCATTATGAGTTTCCAGTAATGGCATTTGGATTAACCAACGCACCAGCAGCTTTCATGGATTTGATGAATCGAGTATTTAAGAAGTATTTGGATAAATTCATGATCGTGTTCATAGACGACATCTTAATCTATTCCAAAACAGAAGAGGAGCATGTAGAGCATTTGAGGATAGTTCTGGAGATACTGTGACAGGAGAAGTTATACGCAAAGTTTTCCAAGTGTGAATTTTGGTTAAAAGAAGTACGATTTCTTGGGCACGTGATTAGCAATAAAGGAGTGGAAGTGGATCCAGCAAAGATTGAAGCCATAATCAACTGGGAGAGGCCAAAAACACCAACGGAAGTAAGAAGTTTCATGGGATTGGCAGGTTACTACAGAAGATTTGTGCAAGATTTTGCAAAGATAGCTACGCCATTGACAAAGCTCACCAGGAAGAATCAGAAATTTGAATGGGATGAGAAATGCGAAGAAAGTTTCCAGGAATTAAAGAATAGATTAGTATCTTCTCCAGTGCTAGTCTTGCCAGATGATCAAGGAAATTTTGTAATTTATAGTGACGCATCGTACAAAGGACTGGGATGTGTTTTGATGCAGCATGACAAGGTGATAGCCTACGCTTCAAGACAGTTGAAACCACATGAAGAAAAGTATCCAACGCATGATCTGGAATTGGCAGCTATAGTATTTGCATTGAAGATTTGGAGGCATTATCTTTATGGGGAAAAGTGCGAGATCTACACGGACCACAAGAGTTTGAAGTATATCTTCACCCAGAAGGAATTGAACATGAGGCAGAGAAGATGGTTAGAACTAATCAAGGATTACGACTGTACTATTAACTATCATCCTGGCAAAGTAAATGTGGTGGCCGACGCTCTGAGCAGAAAAGAAAGGTTAAATATGATAATTTCATCAGAGGAATTGATCAGGGAATTTGAGAAGCTAGAACTAGAGGTCAGTATTCCAAGTATGTCTATAGAGGTGTTATGTGCAATGTCTTTTCAACCAGAATTATTAGAGAAAATAAGAAGATGTCAGGAAGAAGTAATGAGCCATGAACGAGACAGTTTGACAGGAGAAGAGATAGGGAGTCAAAAGGATGATAAAGGGATATTAAGATTTTCTTCCAGAATATGGATACCCAACATAGCCGAGCTGAAAGATGAAATTCTTCGAGACGCTCACAACTCTAGATATTCAATTCATCCCGGGAGTACGAAGATGTATAGAGACTTAAGAGAAAACTTTTGGTGGCCAAGCATGAAGAAAGAAATTGCAGAATGGGTAAGTAAGTGTTACACTTGCCAGTGAGTCAAAGCGGAACATCAAAGGCCCAGTGGACTGATACAACCATTGGACATTCCAGAATGGAAATGGGAGCATATAGCGATGGATTTCGTAGTTGGATTACCGAGGACCAGGGCGAATCATGATGCTATTTGGGTTATTATCGACAGACTGACGAAGTCAGCGCATTTTCTTCCTATCAACGAGAGATTCTCAATGGATAAATTGGTACGGTTATATCTTAAAGAAATTGTGACAAGACACGGAGTTCCAGTATCCATAGTTTCAGACAGAGATCCTCGATTTAACTCAAGATTTTGGAGAAGTTTTCAAGATTGTCTCGGAACGAAGCTGAACATGAGTACCGCGTATCATCCGCAGACAGACGGTCAAAGTGAAAGAACGATTCAGACTATTGAAGATATGCTAAGGGTATGTACACTAGATTTTGAAGGGAGTTGGGACGAGCATTTGCCATTAGTTGAATTCTCCTACAATAACAGTTATCATGCCAGTATTGGAATGCCGCCTTACGAAGCTTTGTACGGTAGAAGATGCAGATCTCCAATATGTTGGGAAGAAGTTGGTGAAAGAAAGATTTTGGGTCCAGAATTGATCCAACAGACGAAGGAGAAAATAGAACTCATTCGGAAAAGATTAACAGCAGCTCAAGATCGTCAACGCAAATATGCTAATCCTACCAGAAAAGATATGGAATTTGAAGTTGGAGAGGCAGTGTTATTAAAAGTTTCTCCTTGGAAAGGTTTATCAAGATTTGGAAAGAAAGGAAAGCTGAGTCCGCGTTATGTTGGCCCTTTTGAGATTTTGAAGCGTGTGGGAAAGGTTGCTTATGAATTAGCGTTACCCCCTCACATGCAGCATATTCACAACGTGTTCCACGTGTCAATGTTGAAGCGTTATTTGCCTGATTCGAATCATGTGATAGAATACGAGCCAATAGAGATCCAGCCAGATTTGTCTTTTGTAGAGCAACCAGTGCAGATTTTAGATAAGAAAGAAAGAGTGCTTAGGAATAAATCTGTATCTTTAGTGCGAGTCTTGTGGAGGAATCCCAAGGTTGAAGAGTCGACTTGGGAATTGAAAAGCGAAATGCAATCCAAGTATCCTCATTTATTTTCCTAGGCTGATTCTGAGGACAGAATCCTGTTAAAGGGGGAAGGATGTAATAACCGGGAAAATTATGTGAATATTATATGTTAAATAAATAAATATTATGTGTTTAAAGTAATTGTTGCCATGATATTAGATGTACAGTGATTATATGTGTTTCGTGCGGACCAGAAAATTTTTCGATTGATTAATATATGTTTAAACTGCAATTATATGAACCTATCTGCAATCGGGACGCGTATTTATTGGCGTCTTTATTAAGATACTCGTTTTATTTCGTTTTACGCTTGTTTCAATGTATTTTACGTGTTTTCGGGATTTTCTAGTAATTTAGGGATCGTTCCTGTTTTTCAAAAATTATCGAACCGGGACCCCACCGGGACGTCAAACCCCACAAAATCTGTGTTTTCATTTTTATAAAATTATTTGAGTTTCAAATACCCTTTATTTTTGTATTTTTTTTTTATTATTTGCAATTTTCGGGGAATTTTGACATTAATATTGTATTTTATCGTTTTTAAAATTATTCCCCGTAATTATTATTTTGGGGCTTAATTATTGTAATTTAGGGATAAAAACACCCTTAATTTATTTTGGGAATATAATTTCAGAATTAATATAAATAGCTGAACAGGATTAATTTATTCATTTTATTTTATTAAAATCCAGAAAATTCATAAACACCAAGAACAAGTTCTTGGGGGTGAAATCTTTTCTCTCAACTTCCAACACGGTTTTTGATCGATTCTGGAAACCAAATCAGACATATTAGTAACCAAAATCTTCCTCTCGAAGAGAGCTTTCCATTAATACCCATATTTTGATCTGAGGTACAGTAAATCGAAAAGTCGATTTTTATCTTTTTAATCTTGAAAATCGTTTTTGTTTTTGGATGATTCTGGGTTGATTTTGATGTTATAGACAGCTTTAGAATGATGTTTATGATCGATTTATGTATTTAGTTGCATCGTTTTAGTCCCGGACTATTGAAACCGCGTCCTTGAGTTTTGATATTTTAATTTTGGATTTCTGGAATTATATGGACTGTTGTGAATGTTTAGAGTTATGTAGATGGATTGTATGTTGTCTGAGCTTCGTATTGGTATGTAGAACAGTCGATTTGGTTTAGAATCGAGCGAATTCGATTTTTCCGATTTATCCATCGGAGAACTCGAGTTTTTGACCGGAGATCACAACTTCGGTGTTGTTTGTTAATTCTGGGTTCACATGGTGAATTATATCGTGATTTGGATTAAGTTTGATGTAAAAACCGATTGAAACGGTCGTGTTGAGGCCGTTCTGGGTTTAGCCGGACTTCCATCGCGGCCGCCGGAGAACTCACCGGTTTCTGGGTTTTCCAGAAATCTGGCGGGTTGTTCTTGGCGACCCGACCGGTTTCTTGACGACCCGTTTAGTTTTTGTACCCGACCCGTTTTTGATCCATTATTTCCCAAATCCCATTGCTGTAATCTGTTTCTGCATTTACTTTTTATAATTTATTTTTAAAAATCATTTTCTAAATTACAAAAATCATTTAATTTATATTTAAAAATCATTTACTTATTATTTTTAATTCTAAAAATTATTTTCTGAATTATTTTAAATTCCTAAAATTATTTTCTTTAATTATTTTCAAAAATACAATTTGATTTAATTATTTATAATTAATTTTAGTTAATTATTTATGAATTTAATTAATTGATTAAAAATCAATTAATCAATTAATTTTATTTATAAATAGTTAAATAAATGTAAATTATTTATAATTAATTCAAATAATTCCTAAAAATTATTTTTAGGTTTTAAAAATTATATTTTGGTATTTAAAAATCAATTAACATTATTATTAATTGATTTAAATCTATTTATTCCTTATTTTATTCATAATAATTAAACCGTTCGTCCGTTTAATACGAAACGAACGCGTACAGACTCAGAAAAATATTGCGCTTCCAATAAAAATACTTTTGAGACCTAATTTCTTTTATATTGCAATGTCATTTGATTTGTGTATCAGTTTAAGTCGGTATTTAATCGGTAAATGCTAATATTGACCTAATTTTCATTCTGAATGCACTGAGACGTATCTTTTAATGATTTGACTTATGTGTTACATAAAATATGTGAGTACGTGTTATATAAATGCCATGATTACGTGATACGTGATATACATGCTATCTATTTCAGTTTTAAAATGCCATGCTAGTTATAAACGATCGGATAGATGTCAAGACGTATAGTTACGTCGATTGAGTTTAGTTCTGTCAATTAAGATAGTCCTTTTGTTTATAGAATCGAGTAGCAAGGAGTGCAGTCAAGTGTTAGACGAAGATAATAGCCATCAGTTAGAAGCAGAGTTAAAGTAAGAGGTTATTGAGCATACCAGGCAAGTACCCCTAACTTCACTTATCGTTCAAGTGACGTTTATTTTGAATTATATTATGCAAGTACCTCTATCTTCATTTATCATTCAATTGATATTGACTCTGAACTTTATTCTTTCGATTTCCATACTATTCTAAGTTCAGAATAGTTAAACGTTTTATATATTTCGCTATAAATCACTCTATACAGTGGAACATTGAATTGAGATTAGCGAATAACTAATTGTTCTAGCTATTTCGCCATCGATTGTTAAGATAACTCTGGACCATGAGAAATGGGGAGTTATATGGTTAAGGATGTCCTTTGATTCGGCTCCTTTGATCAAAATGTTTTATGGATTGGATGAATGCGTAAGTGACCGGGACGGACGGTCCAGCGGAGGGCTATTTCTATGTGTTATATGAGATACTATGACACCATTTTGCCACAGGCAGGTATATTGCCTTTTTAATTGAGTACTCATATTTTGGGGACATGTTTCTATGAATCATGACCTTGTGCTATCACACGGGCTGATCAGCATGTGATAGTACGTCCGTCGGAGTTAGATTCCAATCTAAAAGTTATCGTTTATTGTTGATAGTTTGTGAAGCTTTTATTAATGATCAAATATTACTGCTTTTTTCTTTTGTTCAGTTATTATTGGAATGTGGTTTATCATTACAAGTACATTTTATATTGCTTGCTGAGCATTTCTTTCGCTCATACTTGTTTATCAATCTAATCTTTCAGCTAAGCCAGAGCCAGCTTAAGATCCAGGTTTGGTCAGAAGTCGAGTGCTTGTAAATAGTGGTGTGTATTCCAGGTAGACTGTTTTGGGACGCTTGGATAGTCTAGAGGTTTGTAATAAAATTTGAATAATCTGTAAAACTAATTAGACTTATGGTTTGTAATAACACTTGATTTGTAGTAATGCCTGTTCCATACTATAACCTGTAATCGATCCAGTGCAGGTAAAGGGGTCGTATTTATTATATTATTCCGCTGTGATTATTTTATTATAATTTAGTGGCAAGTGACCCCAAATCTAGACCCCGGGTTTGGAGGGCGTCACATATATGACATATTTTGTAAGAAATGAAATTTAATTTTCACCTAAATATGAAACATTTCTTTAAGAAAATTATTTGCTAAATCCAAATGAATAATATGTCTGCCTAAAGGTTAACATAAGTGAATTAGTATCAACGAATTAAAATAACTTTTATTAATTATCAAAAGAATAAAAAATTGATATATGATATATGATTTGGGAAGTAGATTTAGACCAAATGGTTGTAATAGGTAATCTTAGACAATGTATAGTGCCTCCCTTAATTATGGTCGTTAGTCTTCACTGGCCTAAATCTTGTTTATAAAAAACTTCATATTTATATATATATATATATTGATATAAAATTACTTTCGCAAAATTAATATTTAACGTTTAAGAGAAAAATCTAGTACAAATCGTGATTTGTTTTAATTATAATTAACAATATGGTTGGTTGAAGATGCATTTGATTTAAATGCTAAAATTCAAGAGACTATGGAAATTCATATATATTATATTAATAAAAATTGGTTTTTTTTCCTTTTTTTCCTATAGAATTTTTTAATCTAGTATTTTGGCTAAAAAATTGTATACTCCTTCAAATCGATATAATAAAGAATTGATATAATGTTTGACCGAATATATGGGTTAGTTAAATTCAAGAAATGCATAACATAATTTATAGTTATAAAAGATCTCTACATTTTAATTAAAAAAGAGTTGAACTAAACCATATACAACCCAATTGCAGTTGCAACTTGCAGTTATTGAACAGGCAGGGGGAGAGCCGAGGAAAGGGGTTGTCCAGTAACTTCAACAAACTGAGAAAGGGGTTTCTTAGGTTATGAGCGGCTCATTGCGCATTGTTAAAGGTAAGAAGTTCTTTTCTTCAATCTTTACTATTTGTTCATGTGTGCAATATATATTATCAATTAAACTATTAGACATATATGTACTGACGCAGGAAGATTGTGTTATTCAGAATGAAAGGAATGTAATTTCTATGTACTGTTTTTGTAGAAGCATATAACAAAGGAGAGCTGGTATGTTGTTTCCTACTTTGTGATGACAAATCCTTATATTAAGGCTTGTACTTGTACTTCAGTTCTATTTGAATTTGCTTAGTCAGTACAATTAATCTATTTATATTTTCCCGATTCAGCCTTTGCCTGAGGAGTTTGAAAAAATTGTGGGAAATGAATTGACCGGAACATTGTATCTCTGGGTTAGAAATGGTGATGCATGGCAATGTTCGTTGGATAGTGCCAATGCATGCATAGGAAATGTTGGAAAAATTATGGATTTCTATGCAATCAAACCATACAGTGTCTTCCTCCTTGATTACAAAGACCATGGACATTTTCATGTTCAAATATTTGATGGTAATACGATGGAGATTGATTACCCACTAAGGCCTATTCAATATCATAAAGTGTGCAGTATAGGACGTGATCGGAAAATTTTTAGTCCGGCCGAAATTGAGAAACTGGCAGCAAGGTTCTTCTACAATGCAATGGGTGACAGCCGCCTAAGTGACAGAGTTTACATTGAGGGAAAACACCTTCAAAAAAATGCTTACACTCAGGTTATATTTTTCTCAATCGAATGTCAGTTCCGTTTGCTATTTCTACTATTAAGTTCAATTTTAATTCTATATTGGTTGGGTGCTGCCCAATGATGTAATCGCCCGATCAAATATACATGAACAAATGACCTGGTTCAGTTATGCCTGAACAAAAGTACTTGGATTATAAACTTGAAATGGGAGAATGGGAATTTGCTCTTTAACAAAGAGTGGACAAAATTCTGTGAATATGTGAACTTGAAAGAAGGGGATGTGTGGCGCCCTCCAAACCCGGGTCAGAAGTTTGGGGTCCACAACACAAACACAATATATCAACCTGTATATGAAATATTAATTGCAATGACCCTGCTCTATGTAACCATGGATCGCAACAGGTTTAAGTATGAAAACACCACAACCTTAATTTTTTTACAACGTACCAAATCCCAACTAATTTAACTTACAACTGATAATAAAATTATTCTTACAATCTTACTATCTCACTACCTCCATAAGCTTCTGCTAGCTTGATCCAACTCAATCTGGAATCCTAGCTCGTACATTGAACTGGGAAACCTCGCTATCAACCGTATCCCTTTTTAACTGTAGAATACATAAAAAGATTCGCAAGAGTGAGCTAACTAGCTCAACAAGTCATAATAACGATAACTGAGGTTAAACAATGATCAAGTGAGATGATTCAGATGAATCAAGTTTCTTTTTAACTAATCATTAGAATTGGATATTCATTTTAAGTTATAAAATCAAGGTTAGGCTGCTGATCAGTCACGCACTAACCCCGAGCAAAGCACACGGCACTGCTCTAATTACTGGATCCAAGGCACACATTGACCTAATTCGACCACGAATCTGGTCCACATAAAAAAAACTATCCAATTCTAAAACAATTCAGAGTAATAAAAATGTAATTCAATAAGCAAGATCATAATCAATATTGATAAAGCATTTGTACAAAAGCGTAATGCGATTCATGAGTATCATAAGGGTATATCAAGGTATGTACGAGAAACGGTTTTCAACCTGTAAAAGGATCAGGTATTAGACAATAATGGTTTTTCAAGGTATAGTTCTTTGAGGTTTTAAAGAATGGTTGAAGTATAAAAGTTTCTGTGTTTTCAAACATTTTTGTTTCAGTGTTTGGTGTTTGGTAGTTACACAATTGGGAAGTAGTGTCATATTTGGGTGGTTTGGTATCTGAAACTCAATAAAGGATAGTTTACAAAAAATAAGGCTTATGGCTCAAGATTAAGAAAATCAGGGTTCAAGGTTTAATAGTTTAAAGCACTTGCAATATAAATCAAGAGTTATTTTTAATAATATTGACATGTTATGAAACAGTTTGAAAGTAATTGCAATATATCTTGAAGAAAAGTTCGGAAGTACTTGCCTTACAAGGCTTTACAACTATTACTGATCAACTCTGAGCCGACTTCGCTGCTCAGGCTCTAACGTCCAACCACTAGATCTCATTGGATTCGATTTCGACACTCAGGTCTTCCTGTTGAAACTCTACTGAGCTCGTCGACTGACCACTAGGTTATCTTTAGTCCATCGTCCACTTTTAGGTTCCCGACTATAACCTACAGGGTCGAAATATCCTATATGACGTCTATGTATGCTTGACATATCCTCGATATCAATTTTACCCAACTATTTTCAAACCCGACTCATAATTATGTATATTATAATAACACCATAATAAGTAGGGTCCATAATCTCCAAAATCGGTTCGGTGTTCGTTTTCGGAAAAATACATAAACTCTCTATTTTACGAAATCAGGGTTATCGATTTGGCAAAATATTTTATCACATCGTACAATCAAGTTTCGTATAAAACACACACATATACATATATATATAGTCACTCAACGTCTCGATAATCATCGGATACGTTCCCGTATTTACATAGTCATTTCCCGGAAATTGGGCAACACTTCCTTTATTTATCGGACTAATCCGTCGAACAATTCGACGTCACTTTACCACAATAATTCACAACAATCAACATTCACAATTTCCCAAACGTTAATTCAATACTATTATTATTATTCGCATTTTACATATATTTAAATTATGACTCAGAATATAATCATCACAGTCCGCCATCGGCTCGCCGAGGCTCATCGCCGACGGCGGTAGATTTCGCGGGTTTCCTGTTTATATCCGACATCCAGCGGAACTTCACCTATTAACATACATTATTCCCATCTGAATAATTCATTTACATCATGAATATTCATTTTCTGCCAAAAAATTAATAAAAGAAATTCAGTCCAGCAATTAAAATAAAACCACAGGCATTACCACGCGCATACGCGCTGCCAAGCACAGGACACAATCGGAACAAAAGGCATGGCCAGAAACAATCGGAAAATAGCAACATCTATACACGGTCACCAATGCACAGAGGAATCGCACACCACACTCACACCAACTACACATAGGGATACACATAAAACACACAGACAACTGAATCAAGAAACGGCAGGGAAAGCAGCATAGGCGGCCAGAAATTCACGGCGGCCACAGAACTCACCAGAAACCGCGGAAAATCCGAAGAAAAGAAAAGCACATAAAAGAGAGGGAGGTTTGAGGGATTAATTTAGAGAGTAATAAGGGACAGGAACAGTGCGGAAGTAAATAGGAAGAAGTTGAGAAACTGCCGAACAAAGAGAGAAAGGAGAGGGTGTGAGACAAGGGAGAAGAGATTGATGTTTATTATGTTTATTATTTCTTTTATTTTCTCAACACCAGCACAATGTTCCTGAGATATTGCCACGTTTCTATTTACTCCGTAACCATCTGCCACGTGCCCTTTCCCTTATTCTGACATACTCATTTTATCCCGATTTGCAATTTAACGAACTAAGGCACGAATAAAATAATCCCGAAAAAAAATTCCAAATTAATTCTAAATATCACAAATAATTCATAGTTATTAAAATAAATTTTCCATAATTTTAAAAGTATTTTTGAAACGCAACTTATACCCGCATTTCACAATTAACGAACCGAGCTGCACTTAAAACAATTTCAGAAAATTACGAAAATAGTTTTATAATATTACAAATATCCCGAAGTTTATAAAAATGTAATTTTTAAAATTTTAGAACAATTTTCAAAGTGCACTTTATGCCGCTTTTAACAAATAACCGAAACAACGTGCGGGTGAAATTAATCCCAAAAATTTCCAAAATAATTTTAAAATTCTCAGAATATTCCAAAATTAAATAAATAAGAGTTTCATAATTTTTGAAGAATTATAGAATTAAATATAGATTTTACCATTAAACATACTCAGAAAATCATTTAAAGATAAATAATTAATGAAATATTGATTTCTCAATTTTATAAAATCCTAAAATAATTATTGTAATTATAAAATCATAAAACAATTTTAGAAATATTCCCAATATTTATGCAAATAAATTTACACTAAATCCACTTTTGAAAGTGAAAACAATTCAATATGATCTCATAATTAATCTCGCGCGGATAACCCGGTACACTATAAATCACATATGGATAATAATCAGACGACACATAGTGGTCAAAAGCAACACACATATTTAATTTATTTAATAATTTCCATAATTGCACAATTAAATAATTCAAAAGATTACACGAGTCGTTATATCCTTCCCCCTTTAAAAAGATTCTATCTTCAGAATCTGGTCTAGTTACACAAGTGAGGATATTTGTCAAGCATATCTGACTCTAATTTGTAAGTAGACCCTTCTACTCGAGGGTTCAAACGTACTCACAATAGGTATGCACTCATTTCCAAGGACTTGCCTTTGACGATCAAGAATTTGGATTGATCACTATATGCAGAACAACTTGGACAAGAGCCCCATTGGCTTTCTGATCAATCACTTAATTCAAACCCAATACTTACCACTTTAACATTGACAAGTAAAATACATTAGGTATACACACGGTGTGACGGTCATATCATTTATGAACAACTTTATCTATATTTATCAATAACTCGAATGGTTCACAAATTTTAGGATTTAGCTTGTCCCTCTAACTCAAACTTATCCAATCTCTTTCAAGATGACACTTTTACTAACACTACTGGTCCTATTTCTATACTCATACTTTCTCTCAATACAATTTCGTCTTCTTTCTTTGTCTACTTCGAGCTGCTTTAACCAATAGCACTACGCTCTTGGTGTGTAGAATTAACTTAGAATTTAACAACTTCCTTTCTCTCACTTTATATTAATAATAAAAAAAATGGGGACCTACACTCGCGTTCGCATGAAGCTTGGTAAAGTAGTATTCCAAAGCTGACATCGATGATAGATAATCATTCCAGTGTTTTCTTAAAAACTCAATCTCTCAATATCTTACAGTTCTTGAATCACTTTCGTACTTTGACTCTCCGTTTAAGGATGATAGGCGGTGCTCATTTTCAACTTGGTTTCCAAACACTTGAACATCTCTTAATCTTTTCCATCAGTTAAGGCTGAAAAGTAATCTCATATTTTCATGTACTGTTATTTTTCAAATATTTGAACTTCAGATTTCACTCTTTCCAATTCGTTTATTAACTCCTTGGTGGTCTTAATTACATCCAATCCTTTCTGTCGGCCTAAAACATCTGTTACCATACGGTTTTGCTTAGGGTGGTTGTTAATGGATTAATTCAGAATCTTTTGTTAACCTTAGTCAAAATTTCATTCTTGAAGATTCAACGTATAGTTGCTTTCCTTCTGATCTTTGGAGAAAAATCCTTAAGCATCCCACGCAGACTTTCTTATTCCTTGAGTAGCTGAGTATGTTATCAATAAATACAGTTTGCTTATCCAAGTACTCCTTATTCACCACGTTCCTTAATTCCTTATAGCCACTTGATACACTCGTCATTTCACATAATATCACCAGAGCTTGCAATGCTCTTAACTCACTTTAATCGTAATCTCTGATATTTTCTCAGGTCGGATCTTAAGTTAATCCTCGATACATAACACACTTCTTAAATTAGGTCTCATAAGTAATCAATTCTTATAGGGTATCACTTCTTCTTATTCATTGTTTTGTTAAACTCCCGATAATCAGTACATACTCTTATAATTTCATTCCTTTTCTCCATGAACATCATTGGTACCTTTAACGATTCACTTCTTGTAAAACCATTCCCTGGGTCTGCCTTATCCATTAGGCCTCCAATAGTTCACCTTAATTCTTTGACGTGTCCAACACTTTCTAATCCATTTTGAAATATCCCTCTTATACCTGGTTATCGTTGTTTTTCTTTTATTTCCATATATGTTGGCATCTCTTCAATAGAGTATATACTTTATACTGTGAATTCCTTGTGGCATCTCATTTCTTAATTCTTCTACTTGTAACCTCCAAGTGCTGGAAGAGAACCTGGGGATATCGTGATCGTTCTCCTGGGCGCATAAATTTCCTCTCACTACGCTAACATCGTGATCCAGTATCTTCTTTTGACATCTCCTTATCTTTCTCTTAACAACTTCGACGGAAAGGTCATACTATCCATCCTTGCTCCTGTTTGAATTATAAACTCTAACTCCCAATTCCAACTTCTAAAATTCCATAGAAAATTCTTCCGGTATAGTTTCTATGTTCGTTATTGCTTTCCTCTATCTTTGCTTTTCCTCGTGAATACTTACTTCAACCTCTTATGGCCCGTATAGATCTTACACATTTCTCCATACATATCATGTTTCCCAAATCTTTCAAAACGAATATTATTACTGTTAATCCCAAATTATGGGTAGGATACTTCTGCTCATAAGGTTTCGGTTGTCTGGATGCATATACAATAACTTTATTGTGCTGCATCAACACACATCCTATTCCCTAATGAGAAGCATCACTATAAACTACCAAACCTCCTTGATATTTTTAAATTGATAAAGCAGGTGCTGAAACCATTCTTTTATTTAATTCCGCAAAACTTTCCCTTCACCCTTATCCATTTCACAAAACTTCTTGCTTTTCCTGGTTAGCTTCGTCCAAGATATTGCAACTTTCAAGAAATCTTGCACAAATTTCCGATAGTAACCGACCCATGATAGAACTTCTTACTTTTGTTGGTGTTTCTGGTCTCTTTCATTTATAGTAATTTTAACTTCTGCTGAATCTCTTTTGATCTTCTCTACATTGACTATTCATACTAAGAACTATATTTCATACAACTTCTTTCTTCTCCAACTTCCCAGTCATCATTAAATGCTTTGCATGGTCCTCCGTTGACTTTAAGTATCACAACTATAGCTTACCCGGATATTCCTTAAAGGTTCTGTCCATCCAGTTCAAATATTACTGGTATATTGGTTAATCCAATTGACGATACGAGAACAGTACTTAGTTCTTAAAATTATCTTTGATATATCCATAGGTTTAATCTTCAGTTGGCGAAATACCAAGTCTTAAATCAATCTCATAAAAGTACTTTGCTTCTTTCGTTTGATTAAACAAATCATTGGGTCGAGGTAACATGTACTTGCTTTTGATAGTGAACTTGTTGAGCTCTCGCTAGTCGACGCATAATCACATACTTCCATCTTTCTTATTAGCATTTAATACCGGTGCACTTTATGGGGTACATTAGGTCTAATCGCTTCTTCTTCTAGCCTTTCTTGCATTTACTTTGCTAACTCCTTCACTTTAACTGGCGCCATTCTGTGCGGGGCCTTGGACACTGGCTTCATTTCAGGTGCCAAATCAGTCACGAACTCAATTTCTATATCTGAAGGAAATATTGATAACTTATCCAAAAACATATCTTGAAACTCCTTAATTGCTATAAAATCTTCAAGCTTTGTTTGCTTCCGACTTTTATATGTATTCCATAATCACCATAATGCTCATATCTTGATCACCGTAATCATCATTAATAAATTCGTTCATCTTTTCTAGCTGTTGTTGTGTGATGAAAGAAGAAAGCAAGGGTGAGCAACAAGCCCACCGATATAATATGTATAATAATTAACAATAAATGAGCATTCTCATAGTACTCATGAAAGTCTTGGTCAAGAATAAATGAACCAAGTTTGATATCTTAACGCGACCAGGTCGCAAAATATTCAGTATATATATACATATATACTTTTCACAATCTTTGAAATCCTCTGACATGTATAATATACACAGAGTTCCAGTTTATAACTGTATAAAATATCGTTGCAAGGTGATCTCATATATCTAACCTTGTCTCAACGTTTTTCTGAAAATCTTTGACATGCATAAGATAATCATTTACTAGATATAATTTGAAAAGATGAAGTTACAAGATACTCCAATATACTTATATATTTTCCAAATACTACTTGAACTACCACCATTCAAGTTATAATCAGTTTCAAAAGTTCATCACCCTGATGAGACTACAAGATAAGACTTGAATATATTCAATCTTTGAAATATCATTTGAAAGAAATGAAGTTACGAAATACTTCATTAAGTCCCGATATATATATATATATATATATACACCTATATATATACATTTGATACACTCCTTGAAAACCTCTGTTATGAAAATTTTAAACAGAGTTGTAATATCCAATGAATTTGGAAAGGAGAAAACCTTGGCATAAACCTGATATCTTGCTGATCAGGCAAGAATACCAATAAGTAACCTTTTCTACTAGTAGATGGACGAATTCCCCACTGGTCATCACCCTGTCCGCAATAGGACCTTATGCTGGACTGCCACTCAGCCACTTATGCATTTGATGGACTCCCACTGAGCCACTTACACTTTCATGGACGCCCACTAAGCCCATGTTGCTTATGCCGACTCAATAGATGGACTTACTTCCCGATCGTTGGGTAAGTAATCAATTCATTTATCAAACAGCAACCTCGTTGCGAATATAAAATACACCACAGAGCCGGATCCCTCAGGTTTTGAGCGAGTATTTAAATCCCCTTTAAAAGGAAGATCTTAAATACAAAAATGAGTTTTGGGATCCGCTCTAACTTTTAAAATCATTTTGAAGACTCGAAAACACTTTAAAGAGTGTTTGGAGTAATGCTGATTTAATAAAGTAAATCAGTCCCGATATATTAGAAAATATCTGAATATTATCATTTAAATAATATTCCCATAAGGATAATCCTTATAAAAATAATTGAAGTAAAAGTTTTAAAACTTATACTTGAAATGAATATTAAATAACCAAAGATATACTTATACGAAAGTACTATCTTTATTTGAATAATCAAAAGTGAGTTTAATTATCGACACATTATTCTTTAATAAAGTAAAGAATATTAATTAGTAAATAATCGGAGTCATAATTCCTCGAATGAATATTCAAAATAATATTCACTAATAAAATAAACGGAGTCATAAGCCCTCGAATGAATATTCAAAATAATATTCATAATAAAATAAACGGAGTCATAAGCCCTCGAATGAATATTCAAAATAATATTCATTAATAAAATAAAGTTATCGAATAAACCTTATTCGATTCATAGTTTTGAAACTATATCTATATATAAAATATATAATATACTCGGGAACATCGACTCCCGGTTTTAGAATAATGTCCACCTTTGGGTCCCCTATACTAAGGGTATACGCAACTACTTCTTATCTCTAGCATAGGTATTATGCAACTTATAAGCAATTGAATCAACAATATATAACAAGATTACGAAACAGACATGCATATATACCATATCACATGCTCCAATATATCGCAAGATTTGCTAATAACAAACATGCACTTATCACAAGATAATGCATATACATATATTTACATCACAACAACAGTACAACGGGTAGAAAACTTGCCTGAGTGCTCCCGGATAGACTTAAGCTTAGAGTGGGTCCGATAACCTATGAACAACAACATAAGCCGGAATTAAACCCCGGTCGCTTAAGAAACTAGACTTTAACCAATTAGACCCCTAACGTACGCTTATACGCTTAATGATTCACTTAAGTCGCTCTAGTACCCTCGGCTCCACCATTTTTAATAAATTAACCATTAAGAATTTTAAAGCGATTCTTTCGCGAGTACCTTACCAACTGCCTAATCCACTTAACATAATTGTTTCATATCCCAATTAGTCATTTAAGGTCCTTTACAAAGGTTTCAAAGTAAGGAGAGGGGAAATGTTTCTTTCGCGAAACGTCGTTACTTAAAACGGTCGTTTCTCCTAAACCGTACATCGGAATCAAACGAACCACATATCAAAACGAAGCTCGTAACATGAAATCTAATCATGGCAATGGTCAAAACCTAACAGGGAGTTCTCGGGTCCTGATGTTAAGAGCAAAAATAGTCTAAAGTAATTCGGACATTACGACGGCTATGTTTACGCGATTTCCCAAAATTTTACCAAACCAATTCAAAACCAAACCATCACCAATCAATCCCAATACAACCATATGACCATATCACTCATCAACCACTTTAAACCATTTAAACCAAGCTCAAATCATACCATGAATCATCAAGACAAACTAGTGCTACTCTTTACCTCCAAAATCAACAAAAGCACTTAACAACTAAGATCTCAACATGGCAAAACAACTACTACACTTAATCTCTCATTCCATCATCATAATCATTTATACCAAACAACTAAATGCTAAGATAATGAGTTATACCTTCCTTGAAGATTTTAATCCATGAAAGATCCTTGGAATGCCCATGGAAGCCTTAATCTAACCTCCTACAAGCTTGATCTTTCAAAGAAATCAAGAACACAAAAATTAATTTCAAGAAAGTACTATTTACCATATTCTTCAATTATTTATAGGAAATGCTAGGAAAGGATTTTGAAGCTAAGATTACTAGGAAGTATGTAACTTAACTAGGAGAAGCTAGGATAATTACCTTGTAAATTAGCAAGTGGAGGAGCTTGGACTTCCCATTTCTTAAGAAAGGGGCCGAGAGCTTCAAGAAGAAAAAAGAAGAAGTCAAGTTGTGTTTTTGTGATTTGTTTTGCTGTCCTTGGTTGGTTGATTTTTTTTTGATTAATTACTTTTAACCATGGTGAATTTTGTGTGGTCTAGAATCAACCAACATTTCCTTCACTTTTTGTCATGCTCATGTCATCCCCTTATGTCATCATCCCACACTTGCCCTCTTCTTGTTGGTTTGATGACATCATCCTCACTAACCTCTTTGATTAGCTTCTAAATACTTGGCTAATGACCGCTGATCTGTTATACGGTTCGCTTAACTTTCGTTTTCGTTTATCGTTTGATGGATCAAACCCGGGATCTTATTACTTGGGTTTCCTTAACCTTTCTCAATACATTATATTCCTTTTATGATCCTCTCT